>NW_022437007.1:11110707-11406143 GCF_009761245.1 Sapajus apella | reverse complement strand
TTTTTTTTTTTTTTTGAGATGGAGTTTCGCTCTTGTTACCCAGGCTGGAGTGCAATGGCGCAATCTCGGCTCACCGCAACCTCCGCCTCCTGGGTTCAGGCAATTCTCCTGCCTCAGCCTCCTGAGTAGCTGGGATTACAGGCACGTGCCACCATGCCCAGCTAATTTTTTGTGTTTTTAGTAGAGACGGGGTTTCACCATGTTGACCAGGATGGTCTCGATCTCTTGACCTCGTGATCCACCCGCCTCGGCCTCCCAAAGTGCTGGGATTACAGGCTTGAGCCACCGCGCCCGGCAGCTATTGGGTCTTAATACCTGGCTCTCCCTTTCCCTACTCCACCAGGCCCCAGTGTGCGTTGTTCCCCTCCCTGTGTCCAAGTGTTCTCATTGTTCAGCTCCTATGTACAAGTGAGAACAGGCAGTGTTTGGTTTTCTGTTCCTGTGTTAGTTTGCTGAGGATATGGCTTCCAGTTCCATTCATGTCCTTGAAAAGGACATGATCTCATCCCTTTTTATAGCTGCATAGTATTCCATGGTGTATATATACCACACTGTCTTTATCCAGTCTCACATTGATGGGCATTTGAGTTGTTTCCATGTCTTTGCTTTATAGTGGTTTTTGTACGCCGCATCTGTCTGTGTACCAAGAGACACAGAGGACAGAGATGTGGAATTCTTGAAACTACTAAGTCATTCCTAGAGCCCTTAGCTTGTAAGTTTTTAAGAGATATGCATGAGTCAGACACAGATAAATGCCCCTGATACCTGAATCAGGAATACATCTAACTAGGAATGATGTCAATTCTGAATTTTAATCTTAAAAGAATTCAAAAAAAGAAAAGAAAAACAACTGTTAGGGAATAAAAATATTCTAGGTAATGGTATACAGTCAGAATATATCTAGCACACTTTTTGTATCTTCTACTTCACATGCTATATAATGTACCTGGTATTTATGATAAGTATTACCCAGAGGCACTGTTGATTCTGAACTGTTTTATGCAGCATCAAATGTAGTTTTTATTTGCATAAGGCAGGGTTTCAGACAGAGCTAAAAGGTTATAATTATTGTTAATGTTTTACTAATCCTTAAATGTTGGCAATTGAAGTATGCTAGATACAATAACACAAATAATTCACATATTTTATTTTAACAGATGCCTTATTTCACAAGTATTCTATAGGCATAAGACATGTATTTTCCAATTAATCAACAAAGAATGTTTCTGATGCAAGGAGAATCCAGGGAGCAATGGGCTAGGTGAACCAAAATAGTTCCAAAGGAAACGATAATCAGTATATGGGGAAAGACTTATTTATTTCTGAAAATGGATGCAGACACATAAGATGAGACCATTTCTCCACGTTTCATAAATGGTTTCAGAGAATGAAAGCAACACTTACCCCTATGGTGGAAGCCATGTAGTCTGAGCAGATCTCGGCAAAGTCTCTCCCCATTACTCCATAGTAGAGGCCATAGAACAAAGACACAATGCCAAAATCCATGGAATCTCTAGCTATGATTCTATTGAAAACAGCAGTATAAGGAATTAAGAATGTGGCATATTTCTAAACAGCTGGAGTTTGGAAAATATTTCCTGTGATAGCATCTAAGAGAGCCTTGTGGTCATTTTTTTTGCATTTATTTGTTGGATTTTTATTTTCTTAAATGAAAGAATTTAAAATTCTCTAAATTTCCCTCAAATTGTAGCACTCAGTGCCGACTGGACAAAGGAATTCTTGAGACAGCCTTCAAGCGCTTCTGAGGACCGCAGTGCCGAGACAGGCTCACTCAGACCAGTAGTTTCCGGCTCAGCTTCAGGTAGACCTCAGCAGCTTATAACAGTTTCCATCTCCAGGCCACACCCCAGTAACTCCAGCGGGCAGCTAACAGTAAGAATCACTAGAGCAACAGTTCTCAGCCCTAAACATAGATTAGAATCACCTGGGAAGATTTAAAAGCCCCGTGACACATGGGCCCACCACCAAGGACTGGAGTTTAGTTGATCCGGGGTGGGGTCTGGACAGCAGTATTTTTAAAGAGCTTGTCAAGTGATTGATTCTTTAATACAGCAAGGATTCAGTATGTCTGCTGTAGAACTTAGATTTATAAAATGCTTTCCACTGATCTTTCCTAACAAGTGCTTGAGATAGATATTATCACCCCCACTTTGTGTGTGAAAACATGGAGACTTAGAAAACATTATTTGCTTGATGCAGCAATTGGTACCTCACAAAGCAAGCTCACGTTCTGAAGCCCTTGGTTACCGTGCCAGAGTTGCTATGTATTAACTGAAAAAAACTTTTTGCAAGTTGAATCATATTTCAATTACACCAGGATTCTTTATGATCATCCCCCCGCCCAGTTTTTTTTTTTTTTTCTTAAGGGAAAGATCTCTTTTAAAAGCGAATGATTTGCCCTAAATTTAATTTATGAATCTAAATAATTGCATATTTGGTTTGCTTTATCTATAAAACCATCTCAAATACCGGTGGTGAGCCTTGTTGGTTCTGATTAATTCAGGAAAGGGAGGAAAGTGTGGACAAGAGTTGGGTAGTCCGACTCTAAAACCTATTTCTGTTTTCTGTTCATTGTAGGAAGAAATGGTAAAGGTGGACAGCTTTGTAGATTTAGAAGATATAGATTTTTTGGTGATATGAACTGAGACTTCCAACATAGGTGGTAGCTGCATCCTTTCAGGATTTGTCTGGGTATATGAGAATGTGGACAGTGAGGGAAATGAGGAGTATCTTCCCTTCATGTCCAGGAAGTATTTATAATTTTATTGATTAAAAAGTACAGTAACACACTTGTGGCTACCTAGAAAAAAGATTAATACAATGATAATCTTCAAGTAGTGAAACAAAATAGTTCCTTTTCTAAAGGGTTAAGTTCTTGGTATGCCTTACTGTAGGAAAATTCATGAATAAGGATCGTGAAATCTTATGAGGTAATAGTCTTGGAACAGCTATAGTTCCCAGTGATTTCATAAAAATCCTTATGAGTATTTTACATTCACCAAAATAAACCAGTATAGACAATATGTTAAAATAGACATTACAGTGTCTATTTCCTAACCTAGCAATAATAGATCTGTACAGTTACTTTCAACCCCTTTCCTGCTAGAAAATGTTAGCTGCTCCCATTCTGAAAGTTTTATAAAATGCTTATAAAATCAGGTTGCTATGCTGCCATAGGAAGAGCCCTTTCCCCGAGGGCTGACTCTCCATCCAATTGCCTTTCTTATTTTCTGAGGAAAGGGTTGATGATCTCTGCTTTTCAGTTTCTGTTATTGTCCTGGAAGTTTGGAGTAACTTCGATGTGAGAGCTATTCTGGGGAACTTGTATTTGAGCTGCTTTCTATAGCTGTACGTGTGGTATGTCTTCAGTCCCCTTTCCAGGACACAGGCTGGTTACTCAGCCTCATTTGTGCCTGTGAGAATGCCATCAACGGCATGTCTCAGCAGCCACCTTAAGCGGGAGCATTGCTCTTAGTCAAAGATGTGATTATTTCAGCTTCCTTTATCTCTCCCCAGACTTTCTTGCTCTTTTATACCTTTATTTCTCTTTCAATTTCTTTTTTAAAACTCCCCTCTATTAAACAATAGATATCGACATGTTTTCTATCCTTCAAATCTTTTTTGTTTATTTGGTTTTCCAGCTTATATACTTTTTCCAATTAAAATTTTTGTTGAGACAAGGTCTGGCCATGTTGCCCAGGCTGGTCTTGAACTCCTGGCCTCAAGCAATCCTCCCACTTCTGCCTCCCAAGTAGCTGGGATTACAGGCATGAGCCACAGCACCCAGTCTCTTGCAATTTCTAAGCACTCACTTTTCCTCCTTTTTCAGCTATCCCCAATGCAAGGCATTTCCTGAATATCAGAAACCAAATTAAAGAGAGCAGTGCTGTCCAATGGAAATACAGCCACAAATATAATTTTAAATTTTCTGGTAGATGCATTTAAAAATTAAAAAAAACCAGATGAAATTAATCTCACCAATACATTTAAATCCTATCATTTCAAAATGTAATTGATATAAAAATGTTTTCTATGTAAGTCTTTGAAATTCAGTATGTATTTTATACTTTTAGGTGTTCAGTACTGTCACATGAGCTAGTGGCTACTGTATTGGACAACATAATTCTAGAGATTTTAGATAAGAAGATAGATATGAAAGGAGATCTAGGCACTTGAGAATTATGTAGAAGAGAAATGTATAGTTCAGTAAGAATTACTGTAGCACAATTGTAGGTCTACTTTAATAGTAATCTTTTAAATTTGCAGACCAAATATAAATCTCCTTAAAGGTCCTAATTAAAAAAAATTATTTTGTAGAGTGATCCTTTCTTCCCTTTCTATTGCTTTTCCCCAGACAAAACTATGTGTGGATATCTACTATAAAACATGGTGCATGGAAAATTGGAGTGCCGAATGCTTCCAGATTGAGAGAACATGACCGGTGAGTGCTCCAAGCAACTGCTTGGAGATATTAATGTCTTAATTGGAGATACTTACTTGAAAAACAGATTGAATCCACACATTGTAAACATGATCACCAAGTAACCCAGAACACCAAATGCATAGCTGAGTTTGTAGATCAGAAGAAACCGTTTGTAGACCAATCTGTGGAGTGAAAAATGGGGAAAAAAACAGAACATGGTAATATTATAAAACATTTTGTCTCTTTCAAAGAGTTATACATCAGTTTTTAGTTTCTAAGATTATGTTTATAACACACAGAACATAGATGTATATAGCAATAAGCATTCTGTGAATAGTGCTATCAAGCTCGTGTGTTTCTGTGTATATGCATATGTGAATTCTTTTTAAATTTGTCTGCGTCCCTCACATGCTTCGCTTAAAAATAGCCTTCAGGAATGGTTAATCTTTCTGCACCCCTGCCTCCCCACACTGCCCTCTTCTCATTTGGTCCTAGGGTTAACCTGGAGTGGTTTTAGCAGGAGTGTCTTAGAGGTGAACAAAAAGTGGGATGAAAAGTCAAAGGGAAGTCCAGACCTTCTTACCGGGGAGTTTTCTTCCCTTTGTCCTGCTGCCTCTTCCCCACCCCACCGCCCAAGTACAGATATCATCAGCAGTGAGCCCAGCACTCATCCCATTTCTCCTCCACCCAAAGAGCCCTCCCGTAGCCCAGGGCATGAAATGACGAGAGCCCCAGACTATTTCCTTCTGCTGTGCGGAAGGGTCCTGTGTGTACTCCAGCACCCTCTGTGAACTTCCAGGGCCTTTCCTTCTTCCCAAGGGTCTAAGTGGAGAAGGAAAAGGATGAGGATGGAGGGTGAGTGGAGAGAATCTAGAAGGAAGCCCTCCCCTCTGCTGGTTTCCTTCTTCACTGACAGTAAAGGCCCTTAGAAAAAAACTACAAGAAGGACCATGTGACAGCTTCATGTCTAGGAGGATGGGGTAAGAGGTTGGGAGACCAGTTCCATTCCTGGTGGGCCACAGCAGAGGAGCTATGCCCATTGATATAAGAGGTGGTGGATGGAAAAGCTGGGGGCTTATCTTTGTTGCTCAAAGAAAATGAAGAGGTGGCTGGAATGCTGCTTACAAGGATGTGCAATGGCAGAAGGCCCTGTTTGCCTCACAACCCTTTCCCTGCACATCCACTTGGAGTCTTTTTCCTGCCTTTCACCCCAAACTGCATTGAGAGTCTTGCTCCAGAGATTTAGCCCCACCCTCTTGCCCCCAATCCCTGAGCCCTGTCTCCAACTCTCTCACCTTCCCCAGATCACTCCCTGTTGGAGCCATGGTACTAAGTGCTTAAGATCTATGATATTACTAGCATAAGGTTTCAATATGATTTTAATAGGTGCTCTATTTCATCGAGTTTCAGTCAGAAGGGTCCTTCTGAACATTATGGTTTAAATGGGTTGTGGGCTAGCCCGTGAAATGAATTGTTATATACATCACTTCTATAGTGAAATGCTCTCTGCACTTTAAGCAACTGATATTAAGGTGCCATCTGTGCTGCCACTTCCTCCACACAGGTGTGATCTTGCCCCTTGGGGGAGTAGGCAGGGGTGAGCTACACTGACACAGAAATTTGCATGGGCTGCATAAATTGGCTTAAATTACTGTGAGGCTGTGTGGCCTCGTAAGGAAGCCAGAGAAGGCTCTCGCGGTCTTTCTGCCACAGTGACTCTTGAGCCATGAGTTCTTTTCATTTGTCAGTGCTAGCAGCTTAGATCATTGCTCAGGGCAGCCAGATCAAGGCGGAAGTTTATGTTGCTAAAAGTGGTGATGATGGAGAAACAGGCAAGCTTTGAGAAGGTCCCCTCTATTGGGCCCCCAACACCTGCTAGTACCAGAATATGGTTCCTTAAACTGCATACAGACTTGGTGACCCATCTCCCTGCCTTAAGGGACCTCTCTCAAACTTCTGTCAGCGTTAGAGATGTTCCAGGACTAATAACCTTTACACTGCAGGGTTTCTCTGTGCAAAGCAGTTTGTTGAATTAATTAAGCCATAGCATGCTTTTTGGGAGCAGGAGCTTTGCTGTCAAGTAGTTCTTCGGTCTGATTCAGGACTTTGCTGCTTACTGCCCATGGGACTTGGGTTAATTTACTTGGCATGCCTCATTTAAAATGTGAGGATGATAACACTAGCTCCTAAAGTTGTTCTGAAGATTGTGTGAGCCAATGTATTGATGTTTATTGACTTGGCACATTAAATGCTCAGTATGTCATATCATTGTTAGGGATGTGTTCAATTTTCCAAATCTCAAGCTCCCTTTCTGCCATTTTCCTGCTTATTGGGGGTAACTGTTTTCAGGAACAGTAGAGTCCAGAACTTCTTTCCTACCAAGACTTACACTGTAAGGCAGATAAGCCAGATAGGAGATTGTGCACCTGTTTCAGAGCAGCCTCCAAAAGGAAAGCTGGCCTTGGGCTGGATTTCCTCCAGAAGGAAAGCTGATGAAGCCCAGCTCTCTGTGGCTAGTGTGTGGCTTGTGGCCTTTTTTTTTTTTTAAGGTGTAATCTTGCTCTGTTGCCCAGGCTGGAATGCAATGGCACGATCTTGGCTCACAGCAACCTCTGCCTCCGGGTTCGAGTGATTCTGCTGTGTCAGCCTCCTGAGTAGATGAGATTATATGCACCCGCCATCATGCCCGGCTAATTTTTGTATTTTTAGTAGAGATGGGGCTTCACCATGTTGGCCAGGCCGGCCTCAAACTCCTGACCTCAGGCTTCCCTGATCCAACCACCTTGGCCTCCCAAAGTGCTGGGATTACAGGCATGAGCCATCGCATGTGTGGCTTATTTCTGAGTTTGATCTTCACTACTTGCCAGACAAACCAACTGTAGTTGAGAGGAAACTCACTTCCCCTTCTCTGGGTACTCTAACCTGAAACAAGAGCTTGATGTGCTCTCAAAGAGGCACAGCAGGCTTTAAACTGCTGGTGCTGGAGACCACTACTCTTGCGTCTGCCTTCTGCAGCAATGCTGATTTCTTCATCCAGTTCCCCTAGCCTGTAATGAAATCTTCTCCTTCCAAATGGAAGATAGCTAAAATGTGACTCATCTGTAATACAATAATTAAGCAAAGATCCATGATGATTCTGGGGCCTATTATTGCCTCTTATGTATGGGAGCTCTATCCTGACTACTCGTCTAGAAGAGGGCCTACTTCACCTTGCTCGCCGTTGTCTTTTCAAATGGCAGCTGAGTTTGCTTTACAATGTCAGTGAAGCCTCTTGGCTCTTAGACTATCCTGCAGGGCTTGGAGTTGTGGAGGCAGGAAGATGCTGAGAGGACATGCTTTGGGCATGGGAAAGAGAGCATGGAACCCTGGCCAGTGGACATATGAAAGGCATAAAGGGTAATGAGGCAACATTTGGGTATTTCTTATAATAAAATTCCTCTGCATTGCATGAACTGATATGTGCAAAAACACTGCCTTTAGGTAGGGTAATTCATTATACAATGGAAAGGTGAACCATTCTTACAGAAATAGAATATAGATTAAATCCAGGGGATGAAAACAAGCACGTTTTGATTCATCCAAAACTTAGAGCACTTTCACAAATCTTAAATAACAGAATATTTTCTAAGAAGGAGAAAAGTACCATATACTCACTTTGCTGAGTGGTAAGCCAGACACTACAAGGGCTGTCCAAGACCCCAAACTGGCCAGTTTATACAGTCTCCTACCACCACCCCAAACCTCTTCCCAAAGCAGAACTAAACTAAAATAGTCATAACATGAATTCAGTATTTGGATTTCCATTTTTATCATCACATTTATTTATCTGATTTCTCACTGGATTCCTTCTCCAAACTTGAAGGAAAAGTTGCCATGCATGTTTCCTACATTTTTAGAGGACGAAAACAAATGTCTAAATAATCATAAAAGTATCTCACTGGAGTTTATAATTTATTCTCCCAAAAGGTCAGATTTAGCATTGTTTTATTGCTATTTTAAATTTTACACATTTTATCTCATTCCAATTTTATGTTGATGAGGTTTCAGATTTTACACACAGAGCAGAGAGGGCGAAAGCAAGCCTGTGAGTGCGGTATGTGATGAGCACTTTGGAAAGATTCGTGAATGATACAATGGAGCTATACAAATCTTCGGAGGCTGACAATGGTAATTAAAGTGACCACTGGAATATTAAAGCATCATTTGTTATTAGAATAGTAAGTTGTCCATGACTTATGATTTATTATATATTTTCAGGTTGAAACACAACTTTCAACTCTTGCTCTATTTTAAAATGTGTAACACAACTTAAAGTGGAATGAAGTAAAATGCTGAGCTAAAAATAAACATGCAAAAATGCTCTAGAAATTTTAAACAATAGTTTCACTTCTCTTTCTTCTGCTTTTCACTAGCTAATATTTGAAGTAGTAAATTTTACATGCATATCTGAATCACCATTAAATAATGAAGGCAAACGAACAGTAGTGTAGCTAATTTCTCAATAGTTTTGCTACCACAGGTAAAAGATACGTAAAAGAAGTGTAACCTCCCTCCAACTCAGGAAAATGGCAATCAAATATGCTTTTTAATATATAAAATAAAGGGGGTCCTGAGGAAGGAATGCAGGAATACATACTGTGGTGTCCTCCCAAAGAGGGGTTTTCGGTAGCTCTGAAGAGGATGTAACTGGTAATAACGGAGAACATCCCCCACATAGACAGGAACCGCCACCAGTATAGTTTTATAGTGAAATATAAGGGGACAACCCACATCTGCAACAAGGTCACCAGCTGTGAGAGAAATGAACAGAAGTCCCTTTCAATGACCAAGTGCCTGAATGGCATCTCCATTATTAAATGAGTCCAAAGCATCTCTGGGAGAACCACCTTCACCATCATGTTTGTACCACACAACTGGTTCACCATCAAACTGTCAGCTTCCCTAGACAGGCCAGGCTATGGAGAGTATGGGCACAATTATCTGAAAATTCAAATGGGAAACAATCCAAAATGCTCGCCTTCCGTCACTTCCTTTCATCTGACTATTTTAGATGAAAACTCTTTGGGGCCTCCACAGCGATGTGATTTTGGACAAGAGAGCCTCACTTCAGTTGTATAATTGGGGGTACCGATAATTGCACTGCTTCCCTGCGCTGACTGAGGTGGGGCTCAAACGAGATCAGGAATGGAAAGTACTCTGAAAACCACACTACACTACACAGAGCCCAGGGGCTTTGTTACTATCATGTGTCCATGTGAAAGTGACAGCAATGTCAAAGGAGGAAGTGGAGGTCAGAGTTTCAGAGCAGCCCCTGGGATGTCTTCTGCCTGCAGTCCCAGGGCACTCAGCAAGGTTTCCTGTTCCTTTGGTGCATAAACCCTTTGTGGCCTATGCCATTGACCTGAGTCCAAGTAGCCTTCAGAGGGCCCTTTAATCTGGTCCCTTTCCCATAGGTCAGGGAGCAGGGTCACTGAAGTGATATGGCTACCATACCCACACTCCTACTCTTTGAAGCAGGCCTAATACCAGCTAGTCACCCCTCTTGGGAAAAGCAGACAGCCTTAATCAATAGCAATATCCTTTGGTCTTTTATGTTTCCCTGAATTCAGACTAACTACCTATTATTTGCTCATAATGAATATAAGGGGAGTGGCAAAGAGGTTTTTCTCTCAAGGGTGGACGTTAACTAATTTTTAATGGCACTCTGTAGGGCTCTGTTGAGGATTCTGAGCCGGATCCTGATGTAGTGGTAGAGTCTTATGATCAATTAATGAAGTCTGCCAGCAATGTGGGAAGAGGGGTTAGAGCTCGCTTATCGCATATGCATCATCCTGACTATTAAAAAGGCTGCTGCCGTTTATTTTCTTTACCTTCTCAATCTTTGCAACAGAAAAGGGAGGCTTGGAACAAAAGAGTCTATGGATACGTTGTTGGATCCTTTAAATACGTCTTGGTAATAGTCTAAGGTCAATAACCAAAGCTCTTGGACAGGACTTCAAGATATAAATGAGAAAGGTGGTTGGGGTGCAGTGACTTATGCCTGAAATCCCAGCACTTTGGGAGGCCAAGGCGGGTGGATCATGAGGTCAGGAGTTTGAGACCAGCCTGGCCAACATAGTGAAATTCCCTCTGTACTAAAAATACAAAAAAAAATTAGCTGGACTTGGTGGCGGGAGCCTGTAATCCCAGCTACTCGAGAGGCTGAGGCAGGAGAATCGCTTGAACCTGAGAGGCAGAGGTTGCAGTGAGCCAAGATTGTGTCACTACATTCCACATCAGGTGACAGTGCTAGACTCCATCTCAAAACAGTTAAATAAATAAAAATAAATGAGAAGGCGAGGCCACAGCCATTCTTCTTTCAATGTCAGATAGGAAGACATTTCCCAGGCTCAACATTCTCCTTTGATTGCTTCATCCTCATAAATGATCTGAAGTCTTCTTAGAATTGCTCTGAATCTTCTTTCAGAGAACCCTAGAGTTGTTATCGTCGATATGCACTTGAACAAAAACACACACGGAGCAAGTCTGAGGTGAGTATCTGAGGAGTTCGGGAACAAATCCTGTAACTTACTTTTTTTTTTTTTTTAACTCCAAGGAATACTTTCAGGGAAAAGAAAATACTCTTTACTCTTGCCTCCATGTATCAGAAAACTGTTTTAATTTTCCATCCTATTTTGTGGGTGTGGAAAATGAAATTAAGATAAATACACATACACAAATAGAAAAACAGGCTTTACTTAAGGAAGTAGAATAGTTTTCAAGAGGACCTAAAACTACATGCTAAGTAATCAAGACTCAAGATGTGCTTACTTAAGCATTCAGCATGAGCAGCTTTGACCCTCTGCTATTTATAGTAAAAGTGTGCAGCACAACGGCCAGGTGTGGTGGCTCATGCCTGCAATCCCAGCACTTTGGGAGGCTGGGGTAGATGGATTGCTTGAGCTCAGGAGTTTGAGACCAGCCTGGGCAACATGGCCAAACCCTGTCTCTACAAAAATTAGGCAGGCATGGTGGTATGTGCCTGTAGTTCCAGCTACTCAGGAGGCTGAGGTAGGAGGACCATCTGAGCCCTTGAGGTCAAGGCTGCAGTGAGTTGAGATCGTGCCATTGCACCTTAAAAGGGTGACAGAAGTAGACTCTGTCTTTAAAAAAAAAGTATGTAGCATCTTAACAAAAATCTCATCAGCATATTGGTCATTTATTTTCTGTAAGCTGATTCTGGAGATAGTTCTCTATCATAAATTATACATTTGCTGACTTAAAAGTCCATTACTTCTGACAGTAAAAAAGAAGATGGACATGAGCTGCATCTTTCAAAGTCTGATCATCTGTCATTCACATTTTTCATCTTTCTATTTTAAGAATTTGACTAATTTTTTACATTTTCCCATAAAAATACTGAAGTTTTTTTAAAATAAAAAGTTGAGTTGGTTCATTTTAATTCAGTGAAACTACTATGCCCTCATATTTTGTACTTCAGACCTAAGCCAAAATATAAGACTAATAAATTTCTTCTAATCCATGGAGTTACAATCCATGATAGTTTGGAGCTATAGCTGGATTATATTTTAATAAAACCAGTTCTCTTCCTATAGATCTATAAGAATGAGTAATTTCTAGAAGACCTCGAATTTCCTTGATACCTAGATTTAATTGATAGTGAATAACAATGTTCAATGTACAGACATGGTACTTTTAAAAATAGACTTTTGAGATCAAAAAGGAAAAGAGAGCAAAAAATCATTAGAATGTATAAAGAATGCAAATATTTTATTTCTTAACTATCTTTAAAATGTAACCCAGCACCCTATTTTCTCAACATATGAAGGGAAAGTTCAAAAATTTGTTCTGTGAATTCAGTGATTACATTGGTAGTCATTTTGAAATGAGAGCCATATTTCATAGCAATTTAAAAGATTCTTTTTTTATCAATTTCCAGTGCCGTTAAAAGTTCTCCTTTTAAATATTAACTGCCATATATGAAATTAAGGAATACTGTCCCTCATAAACAAACACATGAAATATGTGCAATCGAGGCACATACATGCAAAGAAGGAAGCCTGGATCTGGAACACATTAATAATGCCAGAGGGGTCACCATCTGGCCATGTGCGTATAAAACACATCTGCACTACTGGCAACGGGCAGCTCATGCATCTGGATCACATCACCCATGTTCTCCCCAACCACATATCAGAGGAGGAGGAATTTCCTGACGAATCAGATGCTGCCCAAAAGTACCATGGTTTTTTCGTGTTGCCATGCACATAATGAATCTGCAAAGAGTTACAGATCAAGCCAAAACAAAGATATCTTTCATTTATCTAATTGTACAGAATGCTGAATGGGCTGTGCAATATTCAAAGAGAGAAGGAAAGAAAAAGAAAAACGAAGGAATGAAGGAAAGAAAGAAAAAAAAGAAAGAGAAAGGAAAAAAAATAAATTATGTGTGTTCATTTCCTTTGCACTGCAAATCCCAAATAATCTGTAATCATTTGTGTGTGGGGAAGGTGGTGAGATGGTGGAGGAAGAGCAGTGGTATGCTCAGAGGTAAGCAGAAAATTATCATGAAAATAAATACCCAGGAAACAATCCTGCTATCTGTAAAAGACAATGAAGGAGAGTGTGAATGTAAAGCAAGTAAGAAGAAAGTATAAGCCGGCATGTGGTTACTCACACCTGTAATCTGAGCACTTTGGGAGGTCAAGGTGGTGAATTACTTGAGGCCAGGAGTTTGAGACCAGCCTGAGCAACATGGTGAAACCTGATCTCTACTAAAAATACAAAAAGTAGTTGGGTGAGGTGGCACAGGCCTGTAATCCCAGCTACTTGGGTGGCTGAGGTGTGTGAGTTGCTTGAACCTGGGAAGTGGAGGTTGCAGTGAGCTGACATTATGTCACTGCACTCCAGCCTGGGCAACAGAGCAAGACTCTGTCAGAAGAAGGAGGAGGAGGAGAAGGAGGAGGAGGAAAGAAGAAGGAAGAGAAGGAAGAGGAGGAGGTATGGAAATGGAATCTTGGCATAAAAAGGTTCCTTAGAAATTCAGTTGGTTCACTTTTTTAAATCTCCACATCAGTCTAGATGGCTGATGTTGTTATTTAAACTTTTAAAGGAGATTCTGCCATGTTATGTACATATGTATTTAAGTATGTATGTATTTGTGTCTTGCCTCATTTTAAAAAGATTTGAGCAGACACATGCTTTATTGGCCCAGTAATATTTTCTAGTATTTCACAGCTATTAATAGGCAGGAAGTTTGATTTAAATAGAGCAATGCTGCAATCTGGAAAATTATTTGCACTGTATTGAGGCAAGTTAATAGTGTGTCTGAAACCCAAGTCTGGGGATGTAGTCAACAGCCCTTCTAATTGATTTGTGGAACAGGAGAAAGATTCTTTTTTGGCACTCTCCTCTCTACTTGCTGCATATATGGAAAGTGAGTGCACATAAAAGAAGGTGGAGAGGGTGATGTTGAATGAAATTTTATTTCTAGTTAAATGCTGTTCAAAGCATTTGGAAATCATTTAACCTTGAGGCTTTGCCTACATCTACAACATATCAAGATTACCAGCTGGAAAGGGAAAAATCCAAATACCCAGATGCTTGGACTATACTGTGCTAAAATGTGACTATTTGAAAACATCCAGGTATTTAGTAGCATCTCACACAAAAGAATTTTCTACCTTCTTTCTACTTTTGACATCACATAGGAGCAGTTAATGTTATATTTCTATACTTTATTTTCTAAATAAACCATTTCCTTTGCTTTAGGTATTTATAATAAGCTGTTCTGATGTATACAGCTCCTACAGACCATAGAACATAATCTATCTAGATAAATTTAAAGGACCACTTCAGAAGATGGACATACTCGTTAAAAAAAGTTGTATCTGAGGGCTGGGCATGGTGGCTCACACCTATAATCCCAGCACTTTGGGAGGCCAAAGCAGGTGGATCACGAGGTCAGGAGTTCAAGACCAGCCTGACCAACATGGTAAAACCCTGTCTCTACTAAAAATACAAAAAAATTAGCCAGGCATGGTGGTACGTACTTGTAATCCCAGCTACTTAGGAGGCTAAGGCAGGAGAATTGCTTGTACATGGGAGGCAGAGGTTGCAGTGAGCCAAGATGGCATCATTGTACTCTAGCCTGGGCAACAGAGCAAGACTCCGTCTTAAAAAAAAAAAAGTTGTATCTGAAAATATTCTGAGCTTTTTGAATTATTAGTCCATGTCCTCTTTAAGTACATGATCTGAATTATGCATAAATAATGTGAAAATAATAATCCTTTATAATAAATAATACCTTCAGGGTAAAGATAATATGCACAAATAAGAATTCATTCAGTGTACAAAGCTTTTATACATATTACTATAAGTGCACTTCCTATTTTTTTCTAACTTTCACCCCTTGCTTTTCTGTAAACTCCCATTCCAACAGTAAGTAACCTGGCTCCCACTAGCTGCTGTCTATTTATTTAATTGTTCAATTGCTGTATACATAGACAGCAGTATCGTAATTGTTAACCTGTACCCCCACGGGGACCAGTTTTATCAAGTGGAGTACTGCTTTTGTGCAGTTCCTATTGCCTTCGTCTTACAGACTCTGCTCATTTCCAAAGTTACTTAGGACGATATTTTTCCTCTCTACGCTTCAGTGAGGTTGTTTTGCATATTTTAAACGCAGTTAGAGCCTCTTGTCACAATCTGCATTTCTCCCTGGAATCCCCCCACCTCTAAATGATCTTAAAAATGTTCATATTTTAAAGTCCACTTTTTGTGCTGTACAGGTCTATGTCATCTGACAAATGCATATTATGATATCTTGTACCCACAAATACAATATTACACAAATTAATTTTACTACTGTAAAATTCCTGACCTATTTATTTTCCTCCCTTCTCCCCAAACCACTGATCATTTTACTGTCTCTATAGTTTTGTGGTTTTCAGAATGTCATATAATTGGAATTATACAGTATGTAGCTTTTTCATACTAGTTTGCTTCACCATGACTTGTTTCACCAAGGTTCATCCAAGTCTTTTCCGGGCATGATAGCTTATTTCTTTTTATTATTGAATAGTATGCCATTACATGCATGTACCACAGTTTATTTATCCAGCTTTTCAAGGATATCTTGCTTGCTACCAGTTTTGGGCAATTATGAATAAAGGTGCTATAAATATTTGCATGCAGGTTTTTGTGTGAATGTAGGTTTTCAATTTAACTGAGTAAATACTCAGTACAGTGATTATATAGTAAGCCTATGTTTAGCTTTGTGGGAGATTGCCAAACAGCCTTCAAAAATAGCTTTACCATTATTTGCATTCCCAACAATAATGAGAGTTCCTGCCTCTCCATGTCATCATCAGCATTTGGTATTGTCAATTTTTTGAATTTTAGCCATTTTAATAGGTGTGTAGTGTTATCTCATTATTGTCTTCTCTAATGACAAACGATGAGATGATGAGCTCCTTTCATATGCATATTTGACATCTGTAAGTTTTCCTTGGTAGGAATTAATTTTTTTTTTTTTAATAAAGATGGGGTTTCACCATGTTGGTCAGGCTGTTCTTGAACTCCTGACCTCAGGTGATCCACCCACCTTGGCCTCCAAAGTGCTTGGATTACAGGCGTGATTTATCCAGATCTTTTGCCATTTTTAATGAGTTGTTTTCTTGTGGTTGAGTTTTAAGCATATTTTGTATTCAAGTCCTTTATCAGATATATGTGTTTGCAAATATTTTCTCCAAGTCTGGTTTGTCTTTTCATTCTCTTAACAGTATCTTTTCCATAGCAGTTTTTAATTTCAATAAAATCTACCTTATTAATATTTTCTCTCATGGATTATGCTTTTGGTACCATATTTTAAAACTCTTCATTAAATACAAGTAAACCTAGATTTTTTTCCTATGTTATCTTCTCAAAGTTTTATGGTTTTGCATTTTACATTTAGGGCTAAGATCCATTTTGAATTAATTTTTCTAAAAGGTATATTATATGTTCTCTGCCTGTGTCTTTTTTTTTTTTTTTGCATATGAAAGTCCAGTTGTTCCATCACCATTTGTTGGAAACACTGTCCTTTCTCTATTGAATTGCCTTTGCTCTTTTGTCATGAATCAGTTGACTGTATTTGTCTGGGGGTCTATTTGTGGGCTCTGTATTCTGTTCCACTGACCTGTGTGTTTATTCTTTCACCAGTACCATCCTATGTTTATTACTGTAGATTTACAGTAAATCTTGAAATTGGACAGTGTCAATCCTCCAACTTTTTCTTTCAGTGTTGTGTTGTCTAGTGCGGGTCTTTTGCTTTTCCATAAAAACTGTGGAATCAGTTTGTTGATATACACAAACTCGACTTGCTGGGATCTTAGTCGAGATTGTGTTTAATCTACAGATCAAGTCAGGAAGAATGGACATATTAATGATACTGAATATTCCAGCCTATTAATATGGAATAATCTTTCCATTGATTTTGTATCTCTTTTCTCTGTATAGATCCTATACATATTTTGATAGATTTATGCCTAAGTATTTATTTTTTTGGTGTAACTGTAAATGGTATTGTGTTTTAATTTCAAATTCCAACGGTTCATTACTGGTAACAATCGACTTCTGTATATTTACTTTGTATCTTCCAACCTTGCTATAATCACTTATTTTTTCCATGAGTTTATGTTGGTTCTTTGAGGTTTTCCATACAGACAGTCATGTAATCTGCAAAGACAGTTTTATTTTTTTCTTTCTAAGCTGTATGCCTTTTATTTCCTGTCTTGCTTCACTAGCAAGGACTTCCTGTACAGTGTTGAATAGGAGTGGTGAGACAGGACATTCTTGCCTTCTTCCTTATCTTAGAGGGAAATCATCCAGTTCTCACCATTAAGTATGTTAGCTATAGGCTTTCTGTAGGTACTCTTTATCAACTTGGGAAATTCCCTTTTATTCCTAGTTTGTTGAGAGTTTTACATGGTTGCATGCTGGACCTTGCCAAATGCTTCTGCTACATCTATTGATATGTTCATAGGACTTTCTTCTTTAGCTTCTTGATGTGATTAATTACATAAATTCATTTTTAATTGTTGAGCCAGCCTTTCCTATCTGGAGTAAATCTCACTTGATTGTGATGTAGAATTCATTTTATACATTGTTGGATTTGGTATGCTAATATTTTGATGAGGATTTTTGCATTTATGTTTTTGAGAGATTTTGGTCTATAGTTTACTTTTCTTGTAATGTCTTCATCTGTTTTTTTCTATGAGGGTGATGCTGGCCTCAAGGAATGAATTTGCAAGTACTCCCTCTGTTTCTATTTTCTGGGAGATATTGTAGAGAACTGGTATCATTAATTCTTTAACTGTTTGGTAGAATTTACCAGTGAACATATCTGGGCTTGGTGCTTTCTTTTTTTTGAAGGTTATTAATTATTGATTGAAATTTTAAATTGGTATAGGCCTATTCAGATGATCTATATCTCCTTGTGTGAGTTTTGGTGTAGTTTGTGTCTTTCAAAGAATTAGTCCACTTCATCTAATTTATCCAAATTTGTGGGCATAGAATTGCTTGTAGCCTTTTCTTTTTATGTCCATGGGATTAGTAATGATGATCCCATTTTCTTTTCTCTTTTTTTAGGGGAACAGGGCCCCACCTTGTCATCCAGGCTGGAATGCAGTGGCACAATCATAGCTCACTGTAACGTCTAACTCCTGGGCTTAAGCAATCCTCCTGCCTAGGACTACAGGCATATGCCATGATGCCTGGCTAATTTTTAAATTTTCTGTAGAGTTGGGGTTTCATTATGTTGCCCAGGCTGGTCTTGAACTCTTGGCCTTGAGTGATCCTCCCACCTCAGCCTCCCAAGTGCTGGGATGACAAGTGTGAACCACTAAGCCATTTTCTTTTATAATATTAGTAATTTGTGTTTTCTCTTTTTTTTTCTTGGCTAGTCTGGGTAGAGCTTTATCAAATTTATTGATCTTTTCAAAGAACCAGCTTTTGGTTTCATTGTGTTTCCTCTATTGATTTCCTATCTTTAATTTCATCATTTTTTGCCAAAATTTCTATTATTTCTTTTTGCTTGTTGTGGGCATAAATTACTCTTCTCTAATTTCCTCAGGTGGATTCTTAGATTATTTCAGATCTTTCTTCTTTTCTAATATATCCATTCAATGCTATGAATTTCCCTATAAGCACTGCTTTTGCTGCATCCCAGAAATTTTGATAAGTTGTATTTTCATTTTCATTTAGTTTAAATTATTTTAAAGTTTCTCTGGAGTCTCTTCTTTGACCCATGTGTTACTTAGTATTGTGTTATTTAATCTGCAAATATTTTGGAATTTTCCCTTCTATATTTCTGTTATTAATTTCTAGCTTAATTCATTGTGGTCTGAGAGCATAGATTGTATAATTTCTATTTGTTTAAATTTATTTTGGAGTGTTTTATGGCCCAGAATGTGGTCTATTTTGGTGAATGTTCCATATGATCTCAAGAAGAATATATACTCTGTTGATGTTGGATGAAATATTCTATAAATGTCATTTAGAATAAGCTGATGAATGGAACTGTTCAGGTCAATTATATCCTTATTAATTTTATGCCTGCTTGATCTACCAACTAGTAAAAGAGGGGTATTAAAATCTTTAACTATAATGGTCAATTTGTTGATTTCTCTTTGGAGTTCTATCAGTTTTTGTCTCATATATTTTGATGCTATTTTGTTAGATGCATACATATTACAAATATCTTCTTGAATAACTGAGCCCTTTATCATTATGTAATGCCTTTTCTTTCTTTTCTTTCTCTCTCTTTTTTCTTTCTTTCTTTCTCTCTCTCTTCTCTTTCCTTTTCTTTCTCTTTCTTTTCTTTCTTTCTCTTTCTTTCCCTCCCTCCCTCCCTCCCTTCCTTCCTTCCTCCCTCCCTCCCTCCTTTCTTTCTCTCTCTCTTTCTCTTTCTCTCTTTCTTTCTTTCTCTCTCTCTCTTTCTCTCTTTCTCTCTCTCTCTCTTTCTCTCTTTCTTTCTTTTTCTTTCTTTTCTGGCAGAGTCATACTCTGTTGCCCAGGCTGGAGTGCAGTGGGGAGAGCATGGCTCACTGCAGCAATGACCTCCTAGGCTCAAGCGATTTTCCCATCTCAGCCTCTCAATTAGCTGGGACTACAGAAGCATGACACTATACCTGGCTAATTTTAAAATTATAGAGATGGGGTTTCATCATGTTACCCAAGCTGGTTTTGAACTCCTAGGCTCAAGAGATCCTTCCACCTCAGCCTCCCAAGTAGCTTGGACTACAGATGCATGCCACCACATCTGGCTAATTTTTTTTTTTTGGAGAGATAGGGTATCACTTTGTTGCCCAAGCTGGTCTCGAACTCTTGGGCTCAAGCAATTCTCCTACCTTGGGCTCTCAAAGTGCTGGAATTACAGGCATGAGCCTCTGTGCCCAGCCAAATGCCCTTTCTTATCCCTCATAATTTTCCTTGTTCTTAAGTCAACTTTGCTTGAAATTAATATAGCTAGTCCAGCTTTCTTTTGATTAATGTTAGTTTGGAATATCTTTTCCCAAATCTTTACTGTTGACATATCTGATAAAACATATAATTGCATCTTATTTTTGAGAATTAGTCTACTCTAACAATCTTTGTATTTTAATTTTTATATTTAGATCATTCACATTTGAAGTAATTAATGATATAGTTGGATTAATATCTACCAATGTATGTAATTATTTTCTATTTGTTGCACTTGTTCCTTGTCTCTCTCTGTCTCTGCCTTCTCTGGTTTTAATTGCGTATTTTATGATATTCCATTTTCTCTCCTCTATACTCCTTTAAAATTATTTTTAGTGGTTTCTCTAGAGTTTGCAAAATACATTCATAACTAATCCAAGTCCATTCTCAAATAACACTCTACTGCTTCATTGGTATTACAGGTACCTTATAACACTTCCTAATTCCTCCCTCCTATTTATTATAATACTGCTATCATTCATTTCAGTTATCCATATAACATAATCACCCAATACATTGTTCTTATTTTAACTTTAAACAATCATCTATTAGAGCAATTAATAAGAAATAAAAAATTTTATTTTATCTTCATTTATTCTTTCTCTGATACTCTTTCTTTCTTTATGTAGATCATCTTACTTTCTGGCCTAAATGACTTGACTTCTCTCTGAAGAGCTTTTTAAAAACACTTCTTACAGGTCAGAACTACTGGTAATGAATTTCTCATTTTTTGTTTGCCTGATAAATCTTTATTTCTCCTTCACTTTGAAGTGAATTTCTCTGGATATAGAATCCTAGATTGATGGGGGTTTTTCTTTCAATACTTTAAATATTTCACTTCACTTTCTTCTTGTTTGCATGATTTGTTTTTTTCCCTCTCTGGCTGATTTTAAGGTTTCTCTTCATTTAGGCTTTCTGTAGTGTGAATTTGATATACCCAGGGATAGATTTCTTGGTATTTATCCTACTTGTTGTTTTCTGAGTTTCTTGGATTTGGGGTTTGGTGTCTCCTTAATCTTGGAAAATTGTTGGTCATTATTATTTAAAATATTTGTTCAGTTCCATTATCTCTTTCTTCTCCTTTTGGTATTCCAGTACATGTATGTTATATTTTTTGAAAATGTTCTATAGTTATTAGATAATCTGTTCTGTTTTCTTTTCACACTTTTTTTCTCTTTGCATCTCAGTTTGGGAAGTTTCTACTGACATTATCTTCAAGCTCACCGATCCTTCCTCAGGTTTGTCCAATCTATTGATGACACCATTCAAGATATTCTTCCTTTCTGGTACCATTTTTTTTTTTTTTTAGCATTTTAAAAGATTTTTTATTAGTTTTCACTTCTCTGATCACATCTATACTTGCATGTTGTCTACTTTTTCCATTGAGACCTTAGCATATTAGCCATCATTATTTTAAGTTTTATTTCTAATTGAAAAATAATAATTGTATATATTTATGAAGTACAGTATTGTTTCTGTACATGTATACATTGTAAAATGATCAAATCAGACTAATTAGCATATTTATCACCTCAAATATTTATCATTTTTTTGCAGTGAGAAATGTAAAATCTTCTCTTGGCTATTTTGGGACCTACAATACATTAATGTTAACTACAGTCATCATCCTGTGCAATAGAACACCAGAACTTATTCCTCATATCTAACTGAAACTTTGTACTTGCTTACCAATATCTCTCCTTTCCCCATCTACCCACCCCTCTATAGCATCTGGTAACCACCATTCTACTCTACTTCTGTGAGTTTGACTTTTTAATCATAGATTTTTTAAAATTCCTGGCCTGATAATTCCAAAATCTCTGCCATATCTGAGTCTGGTTCTGATGCTTCCTGTGTCTCTTCAGACTGTGTTTTTTTTTCTCCTTCTAGCATGACTTGTAATATTTGGTTGAAAAACAGACATGATGTGTTGAGTAATAGACACTGAGATAAGAAGCAGGCCTTTAGTGTGAGGTTTTGTGTTAATTTGGTTAGGAGTTGGTATATGTTTAATGTTTGCTGTAGTTGTAGGTGTCAAAGGCTTCAGTTTCCACTAGTGTTCTTGTTTCTGTCTCTGCTGTTGTCTTTGGTTTCCCTAAACTTCCTTCTTATATAGAGTCTAGGCTTTGCAGCTCTTTCAGCTCTAACCTTCGGTTATTACACTGGACACCTGTTGATGTGGTGGCAGGGTGTAAGGGTAGTGGGGGCATTCTGTTATCATATGATTCAGTCTCTTTTAGGCCTCTGTCCCTGGGGTGTCCTTTACAAGTGTTTCTCAACTATTTTGTTTCCCCTTAGGTGAGACAGGTAGGCTAGAGGGAGCCAGAGTTGGGTCATTTCTTTTCCCTCCATATTGGATGAGGCTCTGATCAATCTTTTCCCTTGCTGTGGTAGGCCTTGTTATGGAGAACACTCTGGATCTGGTTCAAAGTGGTCACTTTTCCCCTCCCCTGTTGGAAGCATGAGATGCTTCTTGGGTTTTCACCATAAGAACCTGGTGGGGTAGCTGGAGGTAAAACCTAAACAAAATGTGGGGTCCCTGACTGTGGTTCCCAAGAGTTTCTCTCTCTCACACTCCTTTACGTGCTGTTTCCAGCAGTCCTTCAGAGTTACTACATTTGAATGTATGGCTTTGTTGAGTCTGCTTCCAAGGAGACGATCTCAGCTTTGACTTCCTGCATTAACCTGTCTCTCTAGATTTTGAGGTGGTGGTTTTCCCAGTGACAGGTCCAAGACAAGCCATTGATAATGAGTTTGGCCAGTTTTTTTTTCTTCTTATAAGACAGAAGTGATGACTTCCAAGCTTTTTATATGTTGGAGCTGAAACCAGAAGTCCTTCCTATTTTTAAAAATTTCATCACTTTAAATATCAGGAAACAAAGGCTCCTTGTGGTTAAATGAGTAGCTAGAATCTTCCAATCCAGAGCCGGTACTCTTTTCTTTCACCATCCTGCCACAATAGGTTGGTGCAAAACTAATTGCTGTTTCTGCTATTAAAATAGGAAAAACCACAATTACTTTTGCACCAACCTACTATATCTCACAAAATCAGCCCCGGAAAACATCCTCAGAAAAATCATGAGGCTGAATAGCTGTGTGTGGTGGCTCATGCCTGTAATCCCAGCACTTTGGGAAGCTGGCTGAGGTGGGCGGATGACCTGGAGTTCGAAACCAACCTGGCCAACATAGTGAAATCCTGTCTCTACTAAAAATACAAAAATTAGCCAGGTGCGGGGTCAGGCGCTTGTAATTACAGCTACTTAGGAGGCTGAGGCAGGAGAATTGCTTGAACCTGGGAGGCAGCAGTTGCAGTGAGCCAAGATTGTGCCACTGCATTCCACCTTGGTGACGAGTAAGACTGTCTCACACACACACACACACACAAGCATGAGGCAGAATAGAAGGATGTGGCAAAGCAGGATAAGTAGATGTACTGCTTTGGAAAAAAACAATTCATTGTCTCGTCATACAGGATATAAATCAAAGGTTGAGTATTCACTCTAGCTTTACAAAAGTGTCCAGAAAAGGCTTATTTTATTAGCAAAGTGCTTTCACAGCATATGATTAAGTTCACGCAAACGTTATATACAAACAGTATCTCTTGGATGCATTCAGAGTCAACTATTAGTACTGAACACTTACTAATTCAGAGATATTTAATGTGCTCATCCTTGATATGAGAGGAACTAACTAGTGAGACTGGATTCTAGCCTTCTCTCTGCATATAATTAGTTATATGCCCTTGGCCAAGATTTTTAATTTCTCTGAACTATATGTCACAAAGGGGATAAAAAATAATTACCTTTCAAGGTAACTGAGGTAATGTCCAGAAAGCACTTATCACAGCTATAATAATAGTAATTTAATATAAATTTTATATAGTAATTTTTATGTATAATTATGAGTATTATAGTAATTATATATATATTAATGTTACTAATATTGATAGAGGTTACAATATTAAGTCATGGAGATAAATTTCACCATATAGCCCCTTGTAGAAGAGCCAGCAATGTCATGAATCTTATAAACACGTTCAAAGCTCTCAGTGGCTAGTCTTACATGCCAAGAAAAACAATTAAAAGCTAGGTTCTATCTGGATTATAGGGCAATTTAGGTCAGCATTTATGGACACGTCTGTCAAATTCCATCCCGAAGACTCTAAATTCAGTAGTGTACTAGGCTGTGGTTTTTTGATATTGTTTACCCAAGTATAAGAAAGCTGGAAATCAGTGTTAGAATAAGCTAGTGATATTCTAGGAACAATTTCAGGTCAGGTGGTTGCAGACATCACCAAAAGTGCCTGAAATGGCTATGCTCTGATGACCACTCTGGAGGTGAATGCCCAAGAAGCGATGCAAAGAATGGGGCAAAGTCAAGGCTGCAGCATGGGAAAGCGTGGCCTCACATGCTGGCTCTTATCTTGAGCCACAGATTGAGTAGCCCCTCAATAGAGATGTACAGGAGAAAGGGGCTACTCAACCTGTTCCTTTGGGACAATATCAATAATTAGATGGATTGATGTGCAAAGAAGTAGAAAATATTCCAGTGACCAACTAAGTCTGGAAGCTAACTCAGCAGAGTCTCAAGGCACCAGGAGACCTGAATCTGTCCTTGACTATGGTGGGGGCAACTTTATGCAGGCTCCTGACTTTGTCAAGATGCTAGACAGGATCACCATGATCATTATCACCATGAGAGGCATGATCACAGGCGCCTGGTCACCTCCAAGATGATCCTTAGGACCACAGAGCCCCTCTGGGTAGCCATAAAACATAGGAGTTGTATGACAGAGAGACATAGAAACAGCAACCTTAGGAGCAAACGTGGGGTGACTAAAGGATTCAGGCAGATGGCAGTCAAAAGCAAGTCCCTGGGGAGGCATTCCAGATAGCACAGCTTGTACAGTTAGTAAGAGGAAACCACTCGGATGACTCCAGCTAACCAACAGGGGGCAGGCTCCAGGGTGTCTACCTGGTCCAATGTAGCCTGAGTTACCTAGGGTTAGACCCTTCAATGGCCACAAGTCCTTAAAGGGGATTCTGACCCATAGGCAGTTCTGTCTTTGCCAGGTAGAGCGAGTGTGTAAGTGCCACACTTACACTTACCACGGGTGCAGTGACACACATCCTCCAAGAGTTGACACAAGAGCAACTGCTTCAAATACAAGACAAGGATGGTCGTTGTACATAAGCCACCTCAAAAATCATCAAATCTGGCTGGGTGCAGTGGCTTATGCCTGTAATCCCAGCACTTTGGGAAGCCAAGGCAGGTGGATCACCTGAGGTTAGGAGTTTGAGAGCAGCCTGGCCAACATGGCGAAACCCTGTCTCTACTAAAAATACAAAAATTGGCTGGGTGTGGTGGCAGATACCTGTAATCCCAGCTACTTGGGAAGCTGAGGCTGGAGAATTGCTTGAACCCAAGAGGTGGAGGTTGTAGTGAGCCAAGATTGCACCACTGCACAGCAGCCTGGTCAACAAGAGTGAAACTCCATCTCAAAAAAAAAAAAAAAAAATCATCAAATCAAAATGGTGCAGGAGTGGTGTGACACAGTGCAAGTCAAGGGCTCCTGGAACACTGTTTCCTTTCAAGGTCAGGGGGCTTCCTATGCAAAATCCATGCCTGTGTTACTATGGGAAAAAAACATCAGTCCAGAGATAATGATTAATTATAAAGAAAGAATGAATAAGGCTATGAACTGATTCCTTATGAATCTAGGTTTCTTACTACACGAGGACTCCAGAAATTTTATCTTAGATATTTCCATTTTGAAGATAAGGAAACCATAGTTAAGATATATTTAAAGAGCTTTTCTTTGATATGAATGAAGAACTAGTGAGGTTTGATTCTAGTTTCATCCACTTAAAAACATTATCCAAGTGCAATATAAAGGATGTTTAGTATAATTGATAAGACAACAGTGACATGGCAGAAAATGGATACATTTGCTTTAAACAATAAAATGCGATTCCCCTTTCTAACGAAAATGTTCAAAATTGCCTAAACTTACATATTATACAGAACTCAAAGAATTCCTTTAGACCCTGTAGTACATAGGAAATAAATTTTATGACAGGTAATAATAATATATTGGTCTAAGTCAACACTTCATGTGTTACAGGCAAGTAGAGTCCCTCAGGCTCTGTAATGGCCATTCCATGACCCAGAACCATGTAGAGTGTTAACTGAGGGCCTTGTCCCTTTGCAGCACTTCTCCATGTAGTCCACGTTTGAATCTAAACTGGAGGTTTTAAGTGTGGTTCCAGGACTAGCAGCCTCAGCACTACTAGCACCACGAGGGAAACTCTGGGGACAGGACCCGGGAACCACGTTTTCCACATGATTTTGATGCACCCTGCCCTAACCATTGAGAACTACTGTTCTAAACATTGTAATGGCAAGGTGTCAGGCCCAACAAGGCCCACAGTATGAGTCTCAGGCCCTGAGATGGGAAGGTTCTAGTGAACATGCTTGAATGAGCTTGGTCTGTGAAAACAGAATCTTGCTCTGTGTTGCTGAGGTCAGTGCAGTGTTTGTATGAATGCATTTCCATGGATATGCAACCATTAGTGCCAAGATAGTTTACTGCTAATGAAACAACGTTGGATAGTGTCTTAGTCCATTCTGTGCTACTATACTAGAATATCACAGATTGGGTAATTTACAATGAAAAGAAATTTATTTCTCGCATAATTTATTTATGTGAGAAATAAATTCATAATTTACAATGAAAAGAAATTTATTTCTCCTTCTGGAGGCTCAGAAGTCCAAGATTGAATGGCTGGCATCTGGTGAGGGCCATCTCACGGCATCATCTCATGGCATAAGCCAAGAGGGCCAGAGAAAGCAAGAGAGAGGAAAGGGGGCTGAACTCGTCTTTTTATAAGGAACCCACTCCTGCAATAAAGGCATTAGTTCATTCATGAAGGCAGAGCCCTCATGACCTAATTGCTTCTCATTAGGCCCCACCTCCTAACAATTGCATTGAATGTTTTGTTTCCAAACACATGAACTTTGGGAGACACTCTCAAACCACAGCATTCTGTTCTGGCCCCAAATTCATGTTTTTCTCACATGTAAAATATATTCATTCCATCCCAATTGCCTCAAAGTCTTAACTTGTTCTGGCACCAACTCAAAAGTCCAAAGTCCAGGGTCTCATCTAAATCAAATATGGGTGAGACTCAGGGCACAATTCATCCTGAGGCAAGTTTCCCTCCAGCTATGAGCCTGTGAAAATAACAAGTTATCTTCTTCCAAAATACAATGATAGGTCAGGCAGAGGATAGACATTCCCATTCCAAAAGGGGGAAATAGGCAAGAAGAAAGGAGTAACAGGCCCCAAGCAAGTCTAAAATTCAACAAGGTGAACAATACTAAATCCTAAGACTTGAGGATAATCTTCCTTGCCTCCATGTCCCACTTTCTGGGCATACTGAGGTAGGGTTTGGAACCCTGAGGACTCAGGAAAAGCCTTGCCCCCATGGCTTTGCTGGGCTCAGCCCACACAACTCTCACAAGTTGGAATCTCATGCCCATAGCTCTACTAGGCTGGAGCTGCATGTTGGTAATTGTACAGCTCTGGGGCTTAGGGGGCATCCTCACCATGAAGGGCTCCCCTAGGCCTAGTGGGGACTCTGCTATGGCTGTCACTCCACACTTGTGCAGGGCATTATCCTCCTCAGGGCTCTCTGTGGCAGCTCTGCCCCAAGATAAGTCTTTGCCTAGGCCCTCTGGTTGTCTGCTACATCCTTTGAAATCTAAGTGGAGGGTGTCATGGCCTCACAGCATGTGCCTACAGAATTAGCACCACCAAAATTTACAGCTTGTACCTTCCTGAGCAGCAGGTAGAGCTGCACCTGGGTTCCCTGAAGCCACAGCTGAAGCAGCCAAGGAGTGTGGTGCTGGAATTCAAGAAGCAGAGTTCTGAGGTGGCTCTGCTTACTGGTCCTGAGGAAGGCATACTGGGAGAGTCACCCAAAACCATTCTGCTCTCCTAGAGCTCTGGGCCTGTGATGGGAGGGGCAGCCTTGAACATCAATGAAATACCTTCAGGGTCATTTTCTTGTTTCTTGATTAATTGCACCTGGCTTCCTTCTAGCTGTGTAAATCCCCTTTATCAAAGGGTCACTTGGCTACACCTTGCAAGCCTTTTTATCCTTTACATCGCCAGGCTGTGAGTTTTCCAAATTTTATATTGTTTCCCTTTTACTTATAAATTCCATCTTTAAATCATTTCTCTCTTCTTTCATTTTACTATATGCAGTTAACAGAAGCCATGCAAGTCCTTCAATATATTGCTTAGAAGTTTCTTTCACCAGACATCCTGGTCCATTACTCTTAAATTTGCTTTCCATAAAGCCCTCCGGCATGGACACAGTTAAACCAAGTTCTTTGACTTTATAATGAGGATGGACGTTACTTCAGTTTCCAAAACCTTGTTCCTCATTTCTGTCTGAGACCTCAGGAAAATTGCTTTTACCGTTCACATTTCTACCAACATTCTGACTTAAGTGACCACTTAAGTAATCTCTAAGAAGTTTCAGACTTTCTCTGTAGTTCTTTTCTTCTTCTGAGCCCTCACCAGAATCACCCTTCATACTCCATTACAGCAAGCCCAGCTGTTTCTAGCCTGCTCCTTCAAACTCTTCCAGCCTCTGTCCAATTATGCAGTTCCAAAGCTGCCTCCCCATTTTCAGGCATTTGTTACAGTAACAGTCCCACTTTTTGGTACCAATTTTCTTTCTTAGTCTGTTTTGTGCTGCTATAACAGAATGCCACAGACTGGGTAATTTATAATAAACAGCAATGTATTGCCTCATGGTCTGGAGGCTGGGAAGTTCAAGACAGAGGGGCTGGCATCTTGCAAGGGCCTTCTTGCTGTGTCTTTCATGGCAGAAGGTGAGAGGGCAAGAGAGAATGAGAGAGAAAATGGGCCCACATTCATATTTTTATAATAAACCCACTCCCACAATAATGGCATCAATCCATTCACAAGTGCAGAGTCCTTATGGCTGACTCACCTCTTATTGGGCCCCACCTCCCAGCACTGTTGCGTTGGAGATTAAATCTTCAACACAAGTACTTTGGGGGACACATTCAAACCATGGCAGAGGCTAAACCATTTCTTTTGGCTATTCCTAATCCTCCTTTCCTGGGCTGTTGGCAGAAGGTGTTCACGCGTGAAAGGAAAACTGGTTTACTTAAACCAGAGTTTCTCAGGCTTGGTACCATTGGCATTTTAGGCCAGATAATTTTTGCTGTGGGGAGCTGTCCTGCATTGGAGGATGTTTACCAGCATCCTTAGCCTCCATCCACCAGGTGCCAGTAGCAACTCTCCTCCCACCTCCATCCCTGCAAGTCTTGACAATCAAAAATGTTTCCAGACATTGCCAAATGACTCCCGAGAGTGAAATTGCACCTGGTTGAGAACCACTGAGTTAAACCAAGGCAGTTACTTCAAAGTGGTAACCAAGGGAGAATGTGTCCTGGACAAAAAGTCAAGCTGATACAAGCTGGAGCAGGCTCCCCGCAGCCATGCGGGTGACTCACATTGTAGGATCGGCCGTGCCTCTGTCTCCACTGAACCAGCACTATCTGGGCAATGACCAGAACGCAGAGGAAGATCAAGATCATTTCCACGTGCATGGATTTGTGGCCGCGGTGCATCTTGTACATCCTCTCCTGCTGCAGGCTGGAACCGGCAAATGAGGTCATCTGAAAAAGCCCTCAACCTTGCACATTTAGCAAAAAAAAAAAAAAAAAAAAAAAAAAAAAAACAGATTTGGCTCACAAAAAGCAACAGGGGATTTCTAATGTAAGGGTTGGTAAGTTTTGATTATAAAGTTTTTCTAAGTTTTTCTTGGTTCCTTCCCTTTCTCAAGATCTGGAGAAGGAGCAGCTGGGAGCAGGAGCCTGACTCTCTTAGCAAAACCAGTTCCTCTTAGCCCTTTCCTTTCCCATGTGGTTGGCTTCAGCCTTGTCTTTTAAGTAAAAAACTAATGGGCCCCAGGAAGACCTGGGTCCCAGTTCCTGATCTGCCACTTCATTGCCTCACAACCTCGGGGAAGTCATTTATCCTCTCCGAGTCTCAGTTTCCTCATTTGCAAATTTAAGATAACCATCCTTCTGTAACTGACAAGGTTGTTGTAAGAGTGTAAAGCACATTGTTATTTTATTTGTGCCTATATGAGGAATAATTATTATTGGGCTGCAATCAGGTGAAACTTCCATTTTTGAAAGTCAAAAGGAGTCAAATGTTGGTGATTTTAAATAATTTCCTACCATTTCAACTAAAAGGATACCCTGCAGATTCCGCCTATGCCAGAGGACAGTATATTATCCACAGGGCAATGGAAAGCTACTCAGTGAGTTGTATAAATTTTTACAGAACTATAACAGAGAGAAATAATAGGCTTAAGTGTTATCTTAGACATGCACAGACATTCCCATGATGGCTGAATGTTTCCATTTTAGTTGGATGATTAACTTTGCACAATGGCACAGAAAATCAACAAAATAGTTTATCATCTGGTTTAACATCCTGGAGTAGCCTCAGCGAAAACCCACAGCAGTGGTTCTCGACCTTGTCTTTAAGTTAGGAATCCCTGGGAAGCTTTAAAAAAACCTTAACCCCTGATATCCACATCAATTAGATGACCATTTCTGGGTGTTGGGGGCTGAATTGTACCCTCTCAAAGTTCATACACTGAAGTCCTAATCCCCTATCCTTGAACGTGCCAACCAAAATGTGCCAGCACCTTAATGTTGGACTTTCAGCCTCCAGAACTGCGAGAAAATACATTTATGTGGTTTAAGCCACCTATTCTGTGATATTTTGTTATGCGATTCCTAGCAAATTAATACAGATTTGCAGGATGGGATCTGGCATCAGGAATTTTTCAGGCATCCCGTGTCATTTTAAGGTGCAGCTAAGTTAGAGAACCACAAGCCTAGAGGAAGAGAAAGAGGCCCAGGGTCAAGATGAGTGAACATGCGGAAAAATTATGAATGCTATCAGTTACTTTCTAAATATTGGTTAGCATCATCTTTCATTCCTAGTGTGGCACCATGAGTCATGAAATCTCTTAAAATTAAGTTTCCACTTATGACTGGTTACAGTATGCAGTTAGCTAGTGTACCACCCAGAAAACACCGCAGGGTAACAGTCTGTGCCATGAGATAGTGACTTTTTAAAGGCACTTGATGGGTATGTGGGTTGGGTTCTCTTCCTCTGCCAGCGTTTCTAAAGAGCAGAGTAGTGAATACCTCAGAAAAGGGCCCCATCCAAATCCCAAGGGTGCCCCCTGCTGGAAAACATGTAGAAACCAGCCCACAGAACCTAGTAAATACTCCTGCTCAAGTTCAGCTTCTTTGAGAGGGATTCTCAGAATGTCAGTGCTAGCAGTTACCATAGATGGAATGAATCTCCTTCATTTATCAAATGACAAAGTTGAAATCCATATCAGATCAGCAACTTGAATAAAATTACAAGGCTATTAGTCTCTCTATTGGAAGATGAGCTCAGGAGACAAGAATGATTTCTAGAAGTTCATTAAAAACAAAACAAAACAAAAAACAAAAAACACGTGACTCCCTGGAGAAATGGGAAGAAAAATGAAAAGAGTAAAAGAGCTTAGTTCTGGTTTTTACAGCTCCAGATCTAAAAGAGCTATTTAATATTCTGTATAATTAACAGACTTTGAACTTAGGCCATGTAGATAAAAGAGTGACTTCATCATCAGTCTAAAATAGAACTTGCAGAGATATAAAATAAAATCTGTTTCATGAGTTTAATCTATTAATCTGTTATAACAGGTTAATCTACAATAAAAATGTATCTCAAATGGGTTAACCTATGTCAAAGTACTTTGAAAAGTATATATTGGTGTACAAATGTAGTAAGTATATTCTTTTAGGGGAAGAAATACATCGAAAATTAACTCCTGAAATATAAAAAAGGAGGAGCTTTTCATTTGTATTTCACTTCATGTGGTGCTCACAGGGTCCAATGGCCTTACGGTATGTACCAGAACACAGGGGCAATGGTAGAGGAACAAAACCAGTGTATCTTGTGGCTAAAATAATAGTAGCTTGACACAGCCATATTTTGAAGAATATATTAATTCAGCTTTGTGGGACTGCATGATCTTTTCCTACGGACTATGCTGCAGCAAAAAGAGGAAATCCATGCAGTTTTGGTCTACAGTATTTGTGTATCCTACCCCATCTTCTCTATCCTGGAAAATTTGCAATTTCTCAACCGTTAAGATAAAAATCTAATTTTTAGCCAAACAACTCTCAAAAAATACTAATTACTTACTTCCATGCATCTTCTGCAGAAAGCTTTGTATGAGAGATCTGAAAAACATAAAAAGGGCCCTTATCAAAAAATGTCCTTGTTTATTTGGCTTGTATGTTAAAGCAACACATGGGAAACCCAAACCATGAAAAATAACAATGCCACATAGTATTTGAATAATTTGGGATAAAAGTCCTAGTAAAATAATTTGCTTATAGAACTAAAACAACACAAACAAAAAAAGAGTAATCAGGTCCCTATTAATAAATATTTGATCATGTTCCCAGATCAGAGAATCAGATGAGGCTCCATTTCAGTGGTTTTGTTTTGGCAAATCAGTCAAAGTTACAGAGAGTGGTCTCCTAATAGGCGGTGCTACTCTGGCTTCTAGGATATGAAGTGTGAGTCTGAGCATCCCTAAAAAACATCTGTTTTGCTGGTATCTTAAATGATGGCAGTGAGTAAGTATAATCTCCAATCTCACTGAGTAAATATCATTTCCAAGTTCAAAGTTTCAGAGACAGAGCTGACCAGAGGCTCTGTTGATTTGGAGCATTCTTGTACTTTCCTGTTAAGAAGGCATCATTACTGACTCCATGGAAGGGAGTAATCTGGGCTTGTGCCCTTACAAATTGAGCAGGAGAGCAGAGAGATCATCTCCAGAACATTGCTTTTTGGATTACCTGCAGAGTCCACCCATAGACTGCCTTTTCGAGATTATTGCTAACCCACTACATTTGGTTATTTGAAACCTTTAAGGCCAAAGATATAATCATGTAACTTTGGTGGAGAATATAGAAGAGCATAGAAAGCCAATGTTTTTGCCCCCAAAGCAGAATTTAGCAGAGAGGGACCTGTGGAACAAAGGAGGAGACTCATGCACCTTAACTACCTGAGGCTTGCTTCACTCCTGTAACTCAACACTTGAGCCCAGCTGTTGTGACTTTCATTTGAATATTAGGGACCCACCTGGTGGGATCACCTGGGGGCAGGGAGCCATGGAGAAGTTGCCAGTATTACCCCCGTGCCAACCACTTCCTCTTTCCTGGCATCACCCAGAAAGGTCCCGGCATTGTGCAAATATTGCTGAAACCTATACTTTTCAATTTCATCCAAATCCTTGTTCTCTCTTGAATGTGAGAAAGAAAATCTTAAAAGTACTAGAAGAAAATATGGGTAAACATGTTTATAATTGTGCAGTGGAAAAGGCAAATTTAAGTATGATGTAGAGCCCAGAAATTATAAAGTTAAAAAAATGACAGATTTTGAGGACATAAAAATAAAATACATTGTAATGCTCAATATTTGAAAGACATATTGAACTGAGGAAAGCGTAACATATGTGAGGGGCAAAAAATCAATAAGCAAACGTAAAATGAGCTTTTATAATTTATCAAAAAGAGACAGATGGTCCAAAAGGGCAAAATACATGAATAAGAAATTCATGAATTGAGATATACAAATGACCAATAAATTTATGGAAGGGTGTTCAAGCTCACTAGTAATAACTGTATTAAAAAAATAATAAGGCCGGGCATGGTGGCTCACGTCTGTAATCCCAGCACTTTGAGAGGCAGAGGTGGGTGGATCATGAGATCAGGAGTTCAAGACCAGACTTGGTGAAACACCGTCTCTACTAAAAAATACAAAAATTAGCTGGGCGTGGTGGCACATGCCTGTAATCCCAGCTACTTGGGAGGCTGAAGCAGGAGAACTGCTTGAACCCGGACCCCGGAAGTAGAGGTTGCAGAGAGCCGAGATCACACCACCGCACTCTGGTATGAGCTACAGAGTGAGACTACATCTCAAAAAAAAAAAAAAAAAAAGTAAAAACAAGGTCTTCTAGTGAACCATGGTAAGTAAAAAAAGTGCGCTGACCTCCTCTCCCTCCCCAAACACCACTAGAACAGCAACAAAAGAATGTAATCCTCCAAGTCCAAGTCCAGAGCAACCAATTCTGGAACTGAACAGCAGATGGGCCAGCAGAAGGGGACACTGGGACGCCACAGGGCAAAAGACACTGAAGCCCACCAGCATGTGGGCAGTGCAGAGCAGAATGTGTGTCCTAAGACCCTCAGAAGGGCTGTGGATTGCAGGGTCCTAAGGCGTCTGGAACTGGGAGATGCAACTGGGGTTAATAACATGAGGTTCACTGAAAGCCAGTTTTTAGTGTGGAGGTCCCCACACTAGCAGAGTGCTAATTGTTAAACCTGAGGCACAGGCCCAGAGGCACCAGGCACGTGGAGGGAGAGCAGAGGGCACTGACAGCCTTCATCTGAGTCTGGAGAGCCCCCAAATCCTGTCTTGGCTGACCAGGGTCCCCAGTGAACTGAAGCGGGGTAGTCTGGGAGCAGCTTGGAACTGCTTGGAAATCCCGTCTGAAAAGTGAGGTGTGTGGTGGGAGAGCCTATCTACCACAGCTTCCTTGGGAGTCAGTGGGGTCAGTCCATACTCCCTGGCGGCATCATCTCCAGATCAGGCTGCAGGGGCCCTGCCTTGCTTTAGAACACCCCAGACATCTCAAACCCCGAAACACAAAAGAATTGTGTTTTTGTCTTTTTTGTCTCTTAAGAAAATATTTTGAAAGTCTGGTAACTGATTTTATGAGTAGACCTTGATTGGAGAGAGATGATGTAGGGTTGATACCCCAGGGGATTGGGAGGTTGGGGAGAAGAAAAAGAATAGCCTGTGTTCTGGGAAATCAGAGATAAAGTTTTGAAATTTGGCTTTCCCAAACCATCTAAAGTGGGTGTCTCGCCTGACCAGGCTCCCCAGCGAACTGAAGTGGGGTAGTCTGGGAGCAGCGTGTAACTGCTTGGAAATCCTGTCTGAAAAGTGAGGTGTGTGGTGGGAGATCCTAAGCATCACAGCTTCCTTGGTTGTTAGTGGGGTCAGTCCTCGTCCCTGGTTTAAGCACTGTAGTGGGTTGAATTGTGTCCTCCAAAAAGATATGCCTGAGTTCTAACCCCTGGTACCTGGAATGTAATCTTATTTTGAAATAGGGTATTTGCAAATGTAATTGAGGACCTCAGGATAAGACCATCAAAATTTAGGGCAGCTCCTAAATCCCATGACTAGCAACCTTACAAGAGAAAGAAGAGGAAGATTTGACATCCAGAGACACAGGCACAGAGTAGCAAGGCAGAGTAGAATGCCAGGTGAAGTTGGAAACAGGGACTGGAGTGATGCAGCCACAAGCCAAGAACACCTGGAGTCACTAGAGATGGAAGGGGCAAGTAAGAAGTTTCCCCTAGAGGGAGATGACCCATTGACACCTAGATTTTGAACTCCTGGCCTCCAGAACTGTGAGAGAATACATTTTTTGTTGTTATGGCAGCCCTAGGAAACTAGTACAGGTCCCAGCAGATCCTTGCTACTACTCAAGCCTGTAGTCAGCAGTGCAGTTAGGGAGAATGTGGCTACTCGGGCCACAGGTGGACCTGCAGGCAGGGCTGTGAGAGCAGATCAGTTGATAATACTTAGACATGTGGCACGAGGGCCTCCATTTGTGCTCTTGGCCTAGGCATGTTAGATATGAGCTTGCCCACTTGGCTGGCAGCCAGATGTGCCCCTTACACACAGAATAAATCAATCTAAGCCAAGAGAAAAGTCCTATAGCTATGAATAGTCCTTGTTCTCCCTATGGAAAGGCCCAGCCAGGCCACCCTCCACTGAAGTCTGCCTGTCAACAAGCTTTCCCTGCTAGCAAGGGCTTAACAGTGTTGTAGAGTCTCGCCTTTGTGAGACAAGTGAACAATCAAAGATCACAAGATGTTTGAGACAGGAAAGGGTTTTGCACCCATGATGACACTGAGCCTTAACATAGAAAAACAACCAAAAGCTATTAGGAATTAAAAACAAGAAGACAGAAATAAAAAATCGAATGGAAAAATTGAAGATAGATTGAAGAACTCAGAAAGAATTTTAAAAAACCTCAAAGAGATGGAAAACAAGAGAGAAAATATAAGAATATTAGAGAATTGGGCCAGGAAATCTCCTCACATCCAAAAAAAAAGGAGTTATAGAACCAGAGAAGAAGATAACAGATGGCAAGAAGTTTAAAAGAAATTATAGAAGAAAATTTCCAAGGACTGAAAGATACCTGTTTTAAAAATGAAATACTCACCAAGTACCCAGCATGATGGATGAAAAGACCCATATCTTTGTATGTCTATAAGATATATAAAATGATAACATAGATTCACATTTACTGACATAAATGTTTTCATGACATATTGTTAACAGAAAAAACATGCATCAAAACAGTTGTGTATAATCTGAGCCTATTTATGTAAATGTATAGTTACATAAAGAGACATCTGGAAGAAAAAAATCCAGAAGAATGGCTCCCAAGATGTTAACAGGAATGCTCCATGGATGGTGATGCGTCTTGGGTATTTACTTTCTTTCTTATACTTCTTTACATTAAGTGTATTCTACGTGAACATATGTCACTAAAAAGAACAGTACAAAAGTAAGCTTGCCTCTGCCCTCTCTTTTATCCTTTTCCTTGTCTGATCAGTTGCCACGTCCTTTTTTTCCTGTCCCAGAACCATCATTTCTTTTGGCTAGCTAAATCTGCGTGAGCTCCAGATGCTTCTGAATGCCTCCTACGGTGCTCCATTTGGGAATCTCTCTCTCAGATATGTGAATTAACCTGCCCTAAAGTAAACATACTTGTTTCCCCGCAAGCTGTTCCCACTTCATTGTCCCTGTCTCAGTCAATAGCATCCTGTCCTATCTATCCAATTGCCCAAAGCAGAAAAGCCTGAGGCATCATCCCTGCCCTTAACCAACCCTGTAACTCCAACATACTACTCTCCTGTTGACCCTACTTATAAATGCCTCACAAACATGCCCCCTTCTCTCCACCCCTGTGGCTTTTATACCATTCCTTTTTCCATTCATTCAGCAAATATGGAGTGGTGCCTCCCCCATGCCAGCCACTGGCTTAAGAGCCGGCATTCACGGGTAAGAAAGACAAACAAGGTGCCTGCCTGTCCTCATGAATAGGGCTGTGTGTTCTAGAGGAAATGATGCACAGTAAACCAGCAAACAAAACAACTGCCTAATGAAGTCAATTCTATGAAGAAAATAGAATGTGTGATAAAGAATAACCAGCATCAGGGAAGGGTTGTCGCCCTTTAGATAGGGTGGCAAGGGGAGGATGAGATAGAGGCCAGCATGCAGGGTGTCCCCCTCCTCTGAAGCCCTTGCCTTCACTCTCTTCCCCCTTCAAACACTAAGAGTGCTCCCATTAAAGGTAGACTGATCCTATTATTGTCTTCCTGCCCGAAATCCAACATGGCTCACAAGGCCTTGTATCCCATTTCAGCCTCCCCTCCCTCTACTGCCCCACACGCCCTCTGCTCCTTCCAGCCTCCAAGCTGGGTTGCCTCATTGCTGCCCACCCTTGGGTCCCACTTACTCCGGGACACCCTTTCAGTGAGGCCCCTCCCAGGATATCTACTGACCTTGAACATTGTTACCAGGCTGCATTGGTGATGACTCACTTACTTACCCGAATCTGTAGGGGGCCAGGGCTGGCCTCATCCCCCCACTGAATCCCCATGTCTGGCACATGGCACGCTCGTTGTATTTGGAGACTGCCACCCCTCGTGGAATTGGCTCTCATCATCTCTCACCTGAACTGGGGCCTCCAAACTGATTTCCCCACTTTCAACTCTTCCCTTACAATATCCACCTGTTAGAAAAATCTGTTTATGACAAGTGAGAAAACCATAACAATGAACTCAGAAACTACTGATGTCCCTGGGCCGCATGTGAGTGCCAGGTAGGAATGTTAGTTAGGAGGGGTGTATTCATTGGTGAGGAATTCATGTCACGAGGCAAGGCTGCATGACTGTGGATGGAAAGGAGGGGCTGTGCATGGTTTACCCCAAGGAGGTGGCAGTTTTGGGGGAAGTGGTGGGTCCTCTCAGCTCTCAGGAGAAATCAGAGCCTGGAAAGCAAGCCTTAGCAGAAGAGGGAACTCCTAAACCCATACTCTCTGCTCTCTTACACTCCAATTTTAAGGAGTTTCAAACATACACAACCAGTAGCAGACTCAAAAGACCCTAGGGGTTGTAGCTGGGCAGGTGGAGGATGGGGAATAGGGAGATGGTGTTTGTCGCTGGGGCTCGGGTCCCACATCATGAGATTGTATGTTACTGTTCATTTATTCATTCAGTAGATATTTATTGAGGCCTTGCCATTTGCCAAGACTGTTCTAGATCCTGGAAATACAAAAGCAAGCAAGGCAGACCACCTGGCTGCTCTGCTGGAGCTTTTGTGCCTGAAGGAGGTTCTTAGACAATCAAATACACACACAGACATGCTTCAGGTAGCTATAAGGGTGGTGAAGGACAATAAAAGAGGGTGAGGTTCAAACTAAAGGGATGCTATCAGATACAGGCTGGTTACTATCTCTACTTTTCCTTTCTTATCCCCAGCTCTAGTAAAGTCAAGAAACCAGCACTTCTTGAACTTTGATGTGCAAATGAATCACCCTGGGGTCTGGTTAAAATGCAGATTACGGTTCAGTGGGTCTGGCGTGGGAACTGAGACTCTGCATTTTTAACAGGCTCCCAGGTGATGCCTTGGCTGCTGGGCCCTGGACCATGCTGTCTTGTGAGGGATTATCGGGAAAAGCTGTGAGTCCCTCCTAGGGCAGCCTTAACAGAGAGGCAGAACCTCCTGAGGGCAGCAAACCAGGCAGTGATGCCAGCCTTAAGGAAGAGCAAACATCAGCAGCAAATTCACCAGTGCTAGGTCCTCTGACCCTGCTGGCATGCATTGATCAATTCAGAACCCCCCTTTGGATAATCTGAGTTTGAAACCAGCAGAAAGTCATTGAGTGTCACTATAAGTTTCCCCATTTTGTGGTACACAAGCCCCTCCACAGCCTAGCCCACCCTTATTTTTTGCTATAAGCATTCCTGATCCCTAGGTTTCTGCCAGACAGAGTGGACAGTCCCCTCTCTTTGCCTTTTCCCATGGCCATCCATCCCAACATTAAAAAAAAAATCTCCAGGCCGGGCGCGGTGGCTCAAGCCTGTAATCCCAGCACTTTGGGAGGCCGAGGCGGGTGGATCACGACGTCAAGAGGTCGAGACTATCCTGGTCAACATGGTGAAGCCCCGTCTCTACTAAAACTACAAAAAATTAGCTGGGCATGGTGGCGCGTGCCTGTAGTCCCAGCTACTCAGGAGGCTGAGGCAGGAGAATTGCCTGAACCCAGGAGGCGGAGGTTGCGGTGAGCCGAGATCGCGCCATTGCACTCCAGCCTGGGTAACAAGAGCGAAACTCCGTCTCAAAAAAAAAAAAAAAAAAAAAAAATCTCCAAGCCCTTTGGTACTGCTGTTGCCTCCATCTAGAATTCTCTGGTCCATGCTGTCAGATCCTGTCCGTTCCCCAGCACCCAGCTCGAACGCCACGCCCTCACGGGTTGGAGGAGAACGGCGGGTAGCAAGCAGTCAGGAGTAAGCCCTTCTCAGAAATCCTACAGCTCTTCGCCTGAACTTATTTTGGGACAATAATCTATTCCTACCTGCTATGTGAGTGATCTTTGTTGTTAAGAGTTGTTTTTGCCCTTAAGAGTTACTTTTGTCCTTGTTTTATGGATGGGATTCATGTTCCTCCAGGTAAGACCTACGCTCCCCCACCCCAAACCCTCCTGGTACCTTTGACGCAGCCTAAGAATTGTCTTACGAATAAAGAATAAATTAAGTTTGGGTTTGCAATCGACGTCAGCAGGAGCGGAAATGGACTAGGCTGAGCGCCAGGCGCCAGTTAGACAAGCTAACGATCAGGCCCCTTCTAGACGTCCTGAACCAGAAACCCTGGGGCACAGCTCAGCAGTCTGCGTGGTAACACGGCCTCCGAGTGATTCTGATGATGCTGGAGTTTGAGAGCCAGGGCGGTCTAGCCAAGAGCCTGGGGCACACCCCTTCCCCTCCCTCGCTGCCAACGACCTAGACCCTGGGCCCTGGGGGCTTCTGCCGAGGAGGGAGGAGGGCACACAGGCGGTCACCAAGGAGGGCGGGAGTGGAAAGGGTGAGCCAGGAAGAGAAAGTTCGAGGATTCGAGGAGAGGGATGGAGCCAAAGCAGAGGATCAGAAGGAAGAAAGGAAGGTAGCCGGGAGGGACAGAAACGGGAGGAAGGGAGTGGAGGAGGGGCTGGCACCCGTCAAGGTGGCATCTTCCAGAAGGTCATCCGTCCCCACGTCCTTCCAGGGCCGGTTCTCCCTGGTGGGGCCGGGGGTCTTGGAGACCAGTCTGTGCAGCCTGCCCGGCCCCAGCGTGAGCCCCGGGACCCCGGCCGGGCGCGCCCCCGCGCCCCCGCGCCCCCCGTACCTGCTCTTGCTGCGGAAGCGCCTCCAGCACCGGCGCCGCCTTCCGCTCGGCCGCCCCTGCCGCCATGCGTGCACCGCGAAACCTTCTCCAGCGCACAGCGCCGGCCAGGAAGGGTCCCGTGGAGTCCGCGGAAGGGGGCGCCGCGGGGCCGCGGGAGCCGGGGGATGGGCGGCGGGTGGGAGCGGGGCCTGCGGCGGCGGCACAGCGGCTGCCCCTCCCGGGCTGTGCTGGCGGGAGCTGGGAACCTCCCGGCGCGCCCGCCTCCGCCCCCTGCACGCGGGAGGGTCTCCTACCCAGCAGCGGCCCCGAGGTCCCCGTGGCCAGCGCCCCGGGCTCCTTCAGGGCCGCAGGCCTCTCTGTAGGGAAGCCATTCAGCCAGCCAGCGCCGCCGTGCGTGTGTCGGGAACCAGCGGTTTTGTTACCAGGCGGCAGAAGTGGAGGAGGGGTCAGAGGTGGGAGAGAGAGAGGGGAGTAGAGGAGTGAGAAATGGCGGGGGTGGGGGGAGAATGGGGAGGACTGCGAGGGGGCAGAGAGAGAGGAGGGATGAGGAGGAGGAGGGTTTCCTCAGCTCTCGCTCAGCGGTGTTTATTAGGAGGCAGGAGTTTGGTGGCTGTGCAGATGCTGAGACCCTGAGCCTTCCTGACTTCCCTAGTCTGTTTCCATTCCCTGGGCTCACTGCCCCTTCTTTCCTCAGTGATCTGTGCTTCCTCCAAAGATGGTGAAGGAGAGAAACTTCAGTCTAGGGAGAGCGCAGACCCTCGTGGCCCCTATGCCGCTCCAGGCCATGCAGGGCCCCTGGGATGCAAGCATCTTGCCTTTGCCCCTCTACCTCCAGGGGCTCCCCTCCCCCTTTACAGCTTAGGCCTAAGCCTGGCTTCAAGATTGAGAACAGGTTGGAACGTTTAGGCAAGCCTTTAGAAATACGTCGGTGTTGATTTAGGGAAACAGCAAAGAGGAGCACAGAATTAGATCATGTGTACTACGAAATATGGCTTACCCCCTTCCAGTTCGTGATGGCTTGTAGTTTTCAACACCTACAAAGGAGATGAACCAACTAAGATGGATGAAACCATCACGGGGTAGAGACAAACAAGCATCTAAGTACAATTTATCAAGGATGGTCCCTTGGTTTTCTAGCCTTAGCTGGGCGTCAGAATCCCATGGAAGACTGCTGGGTTTGCTAAAACTCAGTTTGCTGGCCAAGCACACTGGCTGACACCTTTAATCACAGCACTTGGGGAGGAAGAGGCTGGCGGATTATTGAGCCCAGGTGTCTGAGACCAGCCTAGGCAATATGGCGAAACCCCATCTCTATAAAATATACAAAAATGGGGACATTGCAGTGGCTCATGCTTGTAATCCCAGCACTTTGGGAGACCGAGGCAGGTAGATCACAAGGCCAGGAGTTCGAGACCAGCCTGGGCAACACAGTGAAACCCCGTCTCTACTAAAAATACAAAATTAGCTGGGCATGGTTGTGGGCACCTGTAATCTCAGTTACTCGGGAGGCTGAGGCAGGAGAATCGCTTGAACCTGGAAGGTGGAGGTTGCAGTGAGCCAATTTCGTGCCACTGCACTCCAGCCTGAGCAACAAAGTTAGACTCCATCTCAAAAAAAAAAAAAAAAAAAAAAAAAAAAAAAAAAGAGAGCTCAGTGTGGTACACCTGTAGTCCTGTAGTCCCAGCTACTCAGGAGGTTGAGGTGGGAGGATCTCTGGAGCCCGGGAGGTCCAGGCTGCAGTGAGCTGTGATGCAGCCACTGCACTCCAGCCTGTGCAACAGGGCAAGACTCTTATCAAAAAACAAAACAAAGCAAAAATCTTCAGATTGCTGGGGTTGAGCCCTAGAGTTTCTAATATAGTAGGTCTAGGGTGAGGCCTGAGCATTTGTCTTTTGAACAAGTTTTCAGATGCCCCTGCGGCTGTTGCCTACATCAGAAGACTACCTTGCAGCATGATCAGAGTGTGTTGGAAAGAGTGTCTGAGATGGAGAGAACTTGGGATGCAAGGGCCCAGAAGCTGGAGAAGGCATGATGAATTAAAGAAATAAAAATCATGGTTAACATTGATAGAATGCTCACTGTGGGAAGTAGAAAAGTTCCACTTCAAAGTTTCCTTTCTTGTTAAATAGTAATCATAAGCGTTAGAAATAATAGCTTGTTTTAAACACTTTCTTCAAAGTCTTCTTGCTTTTTGTTAGTAACTCTTTGTTAAGCTCTATTCTATGTAGCTGTTAGGCATGCTCACAGGCAGATAGTACGTTCTATGTCTTTATACTTTAACCAAGATATTTATGCTATTACCTTTCTAACTCCTTTGGCAAGCAACTTCCTATCCCTTCCTTATTTGGCTTTCCTCTTTTCCTTTTATTCTCCATTGCCTTTACCTATTCAAGAAAGTTTTAAGTTAGTCAATTGGGTTCAGTTAGACTGTGAGGTCTGGCTCCAACCAATGACGATCAGACACAGCAGTGAGGATGACCCCAAATGCTTAAGTGATAAATACATCTGCTTTTCCTTTGTTCATTGTGTTCTTGTGGCAAGACTGCTGGCAAGGGTAGTCTTTCTGCAGGAAGTAAAGATTGCCTTGCTGAAAGATCCTTTGTCTCAGTGCTGACTTTTCTTTGCAGCACTGAAAATTTACATATAACACTTAGCATGTGTCAGGGGCCGTCCTGAGCACTCTACCTGTGTTAGTTCATTCAGTCTTCCTGACAACCCTGTGAGGTGGGCATTGTGGCTGTCTCCGTTTTACACAGGAAAGCACTGAAGCACAGAGAGGTCCAGAAGTTTGTTCAAGTTTTGAAGCTATTAGGTGAGGCAGTGGGAATTTGAACCCAGAGAAAACTGACTTGATGGTCTGGGTTCTTAGTCTCTCAAGGAAGTAGTTGTGAAGGTCAGCAAGGGCTAGATCCCTCAGATCCACGTAAATCATATTAAACAGTTTGGACTGTAGCCTCAGGAGAATGGGAAGCCATTACCGAGTTTTAAGCCAGAAAATGACATTACCAGACTTGCCTTTTGGCTTCAAGAATGGGGAGGAGGGCTATGACTATAACTCAAGACAGAAAGACCAGTCAGAGAGCTATTGCTGCAGTTTCAGCTCTAAAGATGACAATAGCCTTGGTGGTGAGAGTGAGTGTGTGCAGGGATGGAGTGGAGGGGAGATGGAGAGATGTGTTTGGGTTTGGGAGTTCTAGGTAGTAGAATCTATTGTATTTGACTGATCTCCACGGATGGTGCCCAGGCATGCAGCTTGGGCAGTGTAGCATTTGGGCAGACAGTGCTGCCATCGCTGAGAATGGGAATATTGAAAGAACAGCAGATTTGGGGAGACAAAAATAGTGGGTTCATTTGGACATGTGTTACATCTCTACCTATCTTGTGGCCTGCCTTCATGTGGCAAAAGCCATTTTTTTCTCTCCAACCTAGGATATTTTCACATTCATCTGGTTTCTTCCAAGGCAGCAAAATAATAAAATGAAAATGGTCCAGATGGAAATGGATGTTCCCTTTCTGGAAAATTCCAACCTGCTATTATTATCTAAGTTTTAAGTGTCTGATTTGAAACTCTCCTGATTGGTTGGCACCAAAAAGACCTACATACTTCACTGGAGACCCATGTATGCAAAAAGGTATCATCTTCCTTCTAGCTTCAGCTCAGTAATCATATCAGAATAAAACTCAAAGTGCATTTCTCCCCCATCGGTAATGATGGCTTTGATCTGATCTGTTCTGCTCTTATACCTGGTTTCGTCAATGATCAAATTGCAGATATTCAGAACGAAGGTCTCATTTCCTAGTAAGTTAGGCAACATTTTCTGGAGTAGTTCACTGAACCAAGGTTAATTAATTTGAAATTTTGTTTTGCAAATCCAATGGTTGGCAGTTGACTCTGTCTTCGTCCTGAAATAGATGAACTGTATTCTGCTGCTTGACAGTAATCTCTTTGGCATTTTAGCTGTAGTCTGTGCATCCTCCCTCATGTCCTGCAATCTAGAGTCCTGAAGTGGTTGTAAGGATGCAATGGAATAAATTAGCTAATGTGGTAAATGTGTTTGAGAAATAAAGTGGCGTCAAGAATCGCTGGTCAGTTGATTGTGATATTTAGTGCAGGAATCAACAAACAGACTCAAGGAATAGAATAGAAAGACTCCAAATGGGTGCCCGTATTTATGGAAGACTACTTTTATGAGAGGAGTGGCAAATCAGCAGAAAAAATTTTATTAGTATTTGGTTTATCCATAAGAAAAAAGAATTATACTATACCAACACAAAACTGATGGTGGGAAAGCAAGAGTTTAAGATGATCTAAAAGAATGTTTTTATGATCTCAAGATAAGAAAAGAAACAAGACACACAAAGAAGAAATTGCAAAGAAAAAATGTTAGCCTCTATTATAACAAAAAATTTCTGTACCGTAGAAACTTGTCATTAAAAAAGAGGCAAGCCATGAACCAGAGTATATTTGTATATATCTCATTGACGAAGGACTAGTACTCAGAATAAGTAGAACTGCTAGAAATTAATTTTTAGAAAGCATAGATCAATAGAAATGGGCGAGGGATATAAATAAACTTGTAGACATAAAATTATGAGACTTTAAAAATAATCTTAAGGGAATTAATGATTAAATTTATGAATACGTGGATTAATTCAGAGTGCATACATTACAGGAATGCTTGTATATGTTTAGTTACTTGTGCTGCTGTGGTTCTCTTCAGCCTTCCTACCTGCAGACCACTCAGCAAATTTCCCCTTTCTCCTCCATTTTCTTGGGGCCACCAAAGCAGCCTGGGCCAATGGTGCCACCTAATGGTTAGATCTTGCAGAATTCCCTGTATTGTTTCACAAATGATGTTTTTCAAGTAGCTTCCTTTTTCAATTTACTCCTTTCCTCTTTTCTCATCTTTTTTCATATACCTTACACAGATATTCTCATGCCTTTCTAATGTCGACAGACAAATGTGCATTTGATCCCCAGCATTAAGCTAAAATAAATAATTTAGAATGTCTTCAGCCAGATGCAGTGCTGGTTACATGTGGGGTAGGATGGCAGAGGGAGAGTCCAGGCAACTGGCAGAACTTCTCCTCTGTGAAGGGGATAGCAACAGTAGGTTCATCTAAATAGGGGAAGGGCAGGAAGGTCTAAATCCATCTAGGCTGTGTGAATATCCAAGAGCTTGTCTGATCTCAGAAATCAGTATGAAAAAGACACTGAACTTTCTGGACTCCAGTGATTCTTGGGGCCCGGGGTAGCTTTGTCATAAATAGGAATAATCACCCAAGAGGGGAGGGACGCTGAAGTCAGATCCCACCTTGGCTGATGAAATAGCTGCATAAGAAGACCAGGCTAACTTCAGTCATCCTAACCTTCCATTCCACCCCCTCCCCAGACTCCTTTCTGGGTACTAGGGTGGTCTTCATGTGCAGACCTAGCCCCTTAGAATTGGCAGAAATCCTGCAAGTTGGTCTGATTCCCAACTGTCAGGGTTCCTGACTTACAGTCCCAGTTTTCCCTGGCCCCTCTGCCTAACTGGATAGACATTTTCATCTTCCTTTAATTAAATCTGTTTTTGCTTAAACACTAGTACTCAAGACAAATGAAAGATACTTTATTTTTTATCTCATCCTTTAATTATTAGTATTGTAACATTATTGATTTCCACTCTTTTGGACTAAAATGTATGGTGTTTAGCTATATTATGGTTGCATGGCTTTTTGTGAGCTGGCTTTAGCCCTAATTGCCGTTTATAACATTGCTTCTATGGGAAAGCGCATTCTGCCTTTCAGACCACAACCTTCCAAATGCATGTTTGGAACACAATTTGTTTGTAAACTGGGAACCATCAGAATTAATGTCTCTTGGCCCAGGGCAGCCCCACAACCAAATGACATGTGGTTTAAGGTTCGTGTAACAGGCGGTTCATTTAAATAATGTTAGCTGGGACTCAGCTCTCAGGTTCTCAGATTTCTGGTTAATTTTGAGTGGAAGAGGCAGCAGAGTCGTAGCAGTCAGTGTTTGCAGGGTGCTCCCTGCTCCCCATTGAGTAATGGCACATTCTTTCTTTTAATGGTTTACCCTGCAGGTTTTAGGATTGAGCCTCTTCTGAGAGCAAGCTTTTCAGTTCTGTTGAACAATTGATCTTGAAAAAGAAGAACTCCTTTTAAAAAACAACCATACTTTCAAGCCTGGAAGTTCAGCTAGGGTCATTCCAGTTTATTGAATGCAGGGGCCCTCTCAGCAGGAGGGAAAACCACATTTAAATCCTTGATGGGGCTCCTTCTCCTCTACTCTCCTTGTCTTCCTTTCCCCAGTGCTGCCTCTAAGAAGTTTTCTTCGTTACTAAGTTAGAAGCCAGACAGCCCATCCCAGGCAAGCTGATCTCCACTGTCCTAGCTATAAAAAGAGTTAATATTTATCAAACACCAACAGTGTGCCAAGGCACTGGCTAAGTGTGATGTATGTCTGATATCATTTAATCCTCAAAAGGACTCCTAATGGTAGGTATCACCATCCAGGTTTACAGATGAAGACATTTAAGTCAAAAGAGATGAGTTGCTTTATCTAAGAATGTATAGCAGCAACCACTGCTGTTCCAGTGCCCTAACCCCTAGGTTGTGTGGGGAGGCCCATTGCTTCACTGGAGGTGCTCCCAGGAAACCCTGTCCTGATACCGTGTCCTGTGTTTTTCATTTCTAGGTAAGACGAAGGACTTGCCCTCATAATTCCTATTCTTCAGGTTAATTGCCAGAGGTGCAAGATCATGTGCACCTCTGTCCCAAAAAGTCACATTCTGGTGAAAGAAAAATACTAATACAGCTAGAGCTCAACTTACGACCACGGTCGGGACTGCGGACCGGTAGTAACACGATTTGGTCGTAAGCTGAGTAGGCTATATGTACAGTTGAAATGGTGCACCCGGAGTTGGTAGTGCTGCCGGAAGCAGGTCCGCACTGTCATATGCCCAGCTGGGCAACGTTTGCGCTGCCAGACGCAGAGCAGTCGTGGCTAGCGATTGTGGTCGTAAACTCGAATGGTCGTAAATTGCATAGGTGGTAAGTTGATCAATACCTGTATTCATATTTTCTCTTGAAGAGCACACGGTTATTTTTGCCCTCCAGTGTGTACTTCTGGCCTGACTTCTTACTCTGCTTCCTACCCATGAAGAGAGATAAAACATTTTACACTCCTGAATAGTGCCAGGTGCTTTACCTATATTTAATCCTAAAACAACACTACTGAGGTGGGAGAATACGGTCTGAAGTCAGGGAACCTAAGGCTAATTCAGGCAAACTTCCTGGAACTGAATTAGAAGGAAGAGCCTGCAGTCTGGCCTACTATTGGTCCATTCTAGGACCTTCATTTGCATAAGGCACAAATTCATGCCAGCCTCTGATTGACCACAGACAAAACCTGCACTCTGCCCTATGAGTGGTCCATTCTAGGACCTTCATTTGCATAGGGCGCCAATCATAGCAGCCGTGGATTGGCTGCAGGCCAATTCACTTTGGCCTCTAATTGGCGGTGAGGCAGCCCTTCCTTTATGTGTGGTGTAACCAATGAGAGACCTCTAGAGGGTACTGAAAACCCAGAAGACTTTGCTACCGGGACTCTTGAGATACTTGCAGGGGCTGCTGCCTTTCTGTGGAGTTCGCTTCTATTGCCTTCCACTTCAATAAATATAGGCTTTCGTTGCTTGCCTGTGGGTGCTGTTCAATTCTTTGTTGAATGCACCAAGAACCAGGACAACTCATGATTAGGACCTTCCACTCAGTACCAGGTAGGTTATTACTATTTTACAAATAAGGATGAAGAAGGACTTCTGGGCCATCCCCTCTGCTTGTAAAGCCCTTTCTCTTCCTCATTTAAATCTGCCAAAGTCCCACACCTCCTCGGTTCCCTCCCCAAGCTTTCCCAGAACTCTGTGGCAATATATCTCTCAGCCCTTTGCTCCCAAAACTTTTGGCATCTGCCTCTGTTCCAGACTGCTTTGTCTTCAAGGTGCTGGTGTGTCTCTGTCAGCCACCCACTACAAACCCATGGAGAGCAGAGACCCTCTTCCAATCATGCTTCATTGCACTGCTACAGCTAGCAAACACCTGGTCTGGAGCCAAATAGAATGGGTGATCCTGCCCCCAGACCCCCACTGGCTTATTCAGGGAGAGTGAGAACAGGTGGTTTTCCTTAGCTCACCACCTGCAGAGTTTCCTCCAGGAAGGAGGGGGAGGGTGTCAGTGTAGCCACAGCCTTTCCTTATCTACCCATTACAGGCCCATTGAGAACTGGCACAGGATACAGACTTTAAATATGAAAAGAGGTGTAAAATGTGTTTTTCAATTTGCAATTGCAAAAATATGAAACCAGGCCAAACCAGCATCAATCAATGAGTGGATAAAGAAACTGTGGTATATACATACACAATGGAATACTACTCAGCTATGAAAAGGAATGAATCAGTGGCATTTGCAGCAACCTGGATGGGATTGGATACCATTATTCTAAGTGAAGTAACTCAGGAATGGAAAACCAAACATTGTATTTTCTCACTCATAAGTGGGAGCCAAGCTATGAGGATGAAAAGACATAAGAATGATATGATGGACTTTGGGGATTCAAGGGGAGAGGGTGGGAAGGTGTTGAGGGGTAAAAGATACAAATTGAGTTCACAGTATACTGCTTGGGTGCTGGGTGCATCATAATCTCGCAAATCACCGCTGAAGAATTTACTGATGTAGTCAAATACCACCTGTTCCCCAAAAACCTATAAAAATTGTTTTAAGATGTGCTCTTAATTCCACACAGTGCAGAATGAGTGTATACGCCCTAAATACTATTATATAATATAATAGTATTTATATTTATATTTAAATATAGTATTTATATTTATAACAGTATTTATATAATAGTATTTAAATCTATATTTATAATAGTATTTGTATAATATAATATTTAGAGCGTATACACTCATTCTGCACTGCGTGGAATTAAGAGCACATCTTAAAACAATTTTTATAGGTTTTTGGGGAACAGGTGATATTTGACTACAGCAGTAAATTCTTTAGTGGTGATTTGTGAGATTATTTATATATATATAATATATATATAAATAATATATTTATATATATAATATATATAAATAATATATATATATAAATAATATATATATGTTACTTTATAATACTCATATTTTATAATTATTATAAGCATCTACTTCTTATTTTACAATTTCTTACTCAAAATGGGATATACTTTTGCCATCACTTAGAGATGCCAAGATATGGCTGGGAGAAGGCAAGCAGTGCAAAGGACAAGGTCTGGGTCTGCTCTGTCCTACCTGTTCTCTTAGCCTTGCATTGAATGAACATAAATGTTGGTATTCAGCCATGTAACTGCTAACAATATGTGGCACAAGTGAGTATTGGAGATACAGTTGCTTTTTAAGCTTATCCTGTAAAATGCAGTTATTCTAACACTTTGCAGAATAGCTGGAATAGTGCACACAGGGAAATAAAACACATATTTACATTATTTGGGACTATCAGAGAAATGGAATATCAGTGTTTTTGTTTTTTCTTGTTGTTGGCTTTGCCTTTTCTTTGGAAAGGATTTCAAATATTCCAGGTTACTCAGTGGTTAAAAAAAAAATTTTGTGCTAGGCATGCTATCTAAATATGAATTTTTTTTTTTTTTTTTAGACAGAGTCTTGTTCTGTCACTTAGGCTGGAATGCTGTGGCACGACCTCGGCTCACTGCTACCTCTGCCTTTTGGGTTCAAGTTATTCTCCAGCCTCAGGCTGCGTGTGTTCTTTGTCTGGTTTAAGTATTAGGGAAGTACTAGTCTCATAAAACAAATTGGGAAGCATCCCTTCCTCTTCTGTTTTCTGGAAGAGATTGTGTAAAATTGCTAGCTTGTTCTTAGTGTTAGTGCTTGCTTTCTTTTTTTTTTTTTTTGAGATGAACTCTCTGTCAGCAGGCTGGAGTGCAGTGGTGCAATCTCAGCTCACTGCAACCTCCACCTCCTGGGTTCAAGCGATTCTCCTGCCTCAGTCTCCCAAGTAGCTGGGATTACAGGTGCCTACCACCATGCCAGGCTAATGTTTTTGTATTTTTAGCAGAGATGGGGTTTTACATGTTGTCCAGGATGGTCCTGATCTTCTGACCTTGTGATCCACCGGCCTCGGCCTCCCAAATTGCTGGGATTACAGGAGTGGCCCAGCCTGTTAGTTCTTTTTTAAATGTTTGGTAAAATTATCCATTGAAACTTTCTGGGCCTGGAGATTTTGGTTTTTGATGTTATTTTAATATGAACTTATTGGTACCCATTAGAACAAATGGGGCCCAGGAAGACTGTGGTTAGGAGTGTCTGGGAAGGTTTGGGTTTCAGTTACTGTTGTCTGTCTTCCATTAGATAATGAGCTTCTTGAGGGTAGCCATCATGCGTTGGTCATCATCGGAACCCCAGCACCTAGGACAGTGCCTAGCACATAGGGAGTACTCAGTGTAAGGTTGCTGAGTAATGGAACTGACTCTCAGGACTTTGATTGTTGCAGACTGGAACGCTGATGCTTCTTAGGGAAGCCAGGGAGAAGAGGGCAGGACAAAAATGCCTGGGTCTTCTTTTATGGGTGGAAAAGTCTCTTTGGAAGAAGAGAGAAGTAGGTAATATTTGTGATCTCATTCTTCCTCTTGCCTGCCTTAACTGCTACCATTCAGGGCCTGAGCAACCCATTATACCAAGAAGCTGGTGTGTGGGCACTGGTGGTGGGGAAGAACAGATGCAAACTGGTGCTTCTTCCTGTTGTGGGTGTCTTCAGACACTGAAACAAGCTCTCAGAACCGTCCTCAACATAGAGGATGGAAAGGAGATGAGAATTATAAGCTCAGCCATCACTTACTGAGTAATAGTTCTTAACTATTTATAGATGAGAAGACTTGGGGTTGAAAAAACTATTGACTTGCCTAGGTCTCTCTGAATTTCGAAAGCTACCCCAACGAACTTGACATTTCTACTGCAGTTTCTCGTCTATTAAGTGGTTTATTTTGATATACTTTAGATTATACAGCTGTAGAAAATTTTGTACCAGTTACTGACACTAAGCTCTAGTGCTTTTCTCATTTCATAATGTAAAATATTAATGGTTGCTCTGAATTGGAACATCTTGAGACAGATTCTTTGATTTTTCCTTCTAACACTATCTGCATTAACTGATACCTTTATTAATTGAACCTTTTTAGCACTTACCTATGTGTATCAGTCTCTGGACAGTAATGGAATGCATTTTAAAGTATTTTGTTTTATTATGTTTAATTATAATTCGTTTGAGTATAATTTATTTAATCATTTTGCAAATTGAGAATTTAATGTTATTGATTATAAAATCCATGGGTCTTATGCTAGATTTGTTTGTAGTGTCTATAGCAATACCTTCAGCATAATATTGCACAATGTCATTGTTGATTTGTCCATCTGTAAAACTAATGATAGTTAATTTCTAAGGCGCCGTCCAAAAAGAAGATATTTTGGTTCAACTTATTGAAAGTTCTCTTCTTATAAGTACCTTTACCCAGATCCTAATCTCCACTTAAACCAAACATTCTATTTTCTACTCAAGTTAACCACTCCCTCTTCTATGCCATTCCTGGCACATGTACACATCTCCCTCTTAACATAGAGCATTGGGGTTATTTGTTTGGACGCCTCTCTTCCTTACTGGATTATGAGTTCCTTTTGGGAAGGATTCATCTGTGCATTACCAGTGCCTAACACAATCCCTGTGGAATACAAGCTGAAGGAGGGCAGAAATATTGTGTAATTACCATCCAGACCGGTGTCTGGCATTTGGGTAAAATACTCAATGCACATTTACTGAATGAATAAGCTAATGTTAATAGTTTATGCTTAATAGTTGCTGAGTTAATAAATTAATTTGTATTTGTGCAATGTGTTTCATAAGCAAAAATCAAACTGTTCAATAATCCAGATTCAGTGACTGCATGAGGGATACATATACCAGGATTTGCTTTTCAAGGTAACCATCCATTAAGTGCATTGAAAACTTGATAGTAAACAAGAGTTGAAAGATAAAAAGGTCAGTCAAATTGTCATTTAATGAGAGAATAAAAAATCAGGAATTGCTATAGTTTGAATGTGTCCCCTAAAATTCATGTATTGGGAAGTTAATCTCCAATGCAACAGGATTGAGAGGTGAGACCTTTAAGAAATGATTAAGTCATAGTGATTCTGCCCTCCTGAATAAATTAATGCCATTATTGCAGGTGTGGGTTATTTACTGTGGGAGCGGGTTCCTGATAAAAGAGGCTAGAGGGAGTTTATTCATCCTTCTGCCATGTGAGGACATAGTGAGAAGGCACCATCTGTGAAGCAGAGAGCCCTCATTAAATACAGAAATCTGCTACCACCTTGATCTTGGACTTTGCAGCCTCCCGAACTGTGAGAAATAAGTTTCTGTTGTTTTATAAACTACCCAGTCTAAGGTATTTTGTTACCGCAGTCAGAAAGGACTAAGAGACATTTACTGGACAGATGTCTATCTCTCCCTTTTTATCCTAATTCAAGTTTTCACCATCCTCTTCCTCCTCCTTGCATTCCAGTGGATACTCTCCAAATCATAGCTCTCTTTATCTGAGAGATTTGAGTGAAGGAAGGAATTAGTATTTTTGCAATGGTTATTCTCTTTCGGTATGAAAAATCTCAGGAAATGAACAGCACAATTCTAAGGCTCATAAACCCTAAGTATAGGGTAGTGTTGCCACATAGCTGCATGTGGACTGCTCAGAAGGGTCAAAAAAAGGTAACGCCTTTCCAGAGCTTAGAAATTTCTGCTTCTTTAGAGTCAGCAACAGTGGAATCTGTGAGATGTGGGGCATGAGAAAGGAGGGCAGTGATGGTTGGGTGGTGGAGGCGGAGACACTTTCTGAGTCACTTGAGAAGCAGACCACTTTAAACTGCTGGAGGGCTGGGCTCATGGAAGGAAGTGACCACTCATGCATAGCTCCCTTCCCAGTTCGTTTTACTAAGACAAGACAGAAGACAATGAATAGGTAAAACAGGATGTAAAGTTTATATATAAGAATATAATGTTTATCTGAAATATTTACAGTGTTGGTTAAAGCAATATTTTTACAACTTTTAAAGGTAAACTACTATGTATATTACAGGTAAGCTACACTGGGTTTAATTTGCCAAAGCTAAGTAAGAAATGTTTTAAACAAAGCTTAAAGTACTCAAGTCAGTTATGAAATTTATATCTTTTACTCTTTACTTGAAGAAATCATACTATAGAAATGGTTAATGTGCTTTTAATAAATGGAAGTACTGTAGCTGGAATGTGATACAGGTAACAGTTTAAGTCCCCAATGAGGGTATAAAATGGTGAATTGTCATAAGACTTAGACACCGAGTCTCAGTCTGGAGCCGATGAAGATGTTGAGATATCAGCCAGCTTTATCTCAACGGGGTTTGTGACCCATAAGTTTGGGCCATAGAGGAAACTGAAGCAATTTGCATGTTGAGACAACCTCAGTGGGAAGTGAAAATCAGCTGACTCAAACCACACAACAACAACCAGACCCAAGTCACAGTTGCATCTATTCAAAACTAGCTTTAAAGTGAGCTATTTTTAAACTTCATACTAATATTCATGATTTTATTAGTTTGACTATTTCTACAAGATTTGGGTGGGCTTTTCCTCTATGTGAAAACAGCTATCCACTCCCGTGGCCTCCTAGGGCCTTATAACTCAGGAAACACTGGGGATGCAAACGTGCAAAAGTCAGGGGGAAGCTGCCCAGGTTGAGGCTGGAGCAGCTGGGACTGTGCTTGGGAAACGGGAGTTGAGGTCTCCGAGCAGAAATGGTCAGCCGTGCTCTGGAGCAGGCCTGTCGGAGCCATCAGGTTGCCGGGACTAGCATTGCAGCTTGCGGATGCTGCGGGAGATACGCTTGAACTCTCTCTGCCCCTTCTGCCACCGCTTCACCGAGGTAATCACCAGCTCGCCACCCTGCTTCTGTCCCATGACCAGATAGGGCGCATTGATGTCGTTCATCTCCTCACAGGTGCACTGCAAACTGTCTTTAAGCCACAGCACCGATTTCTTGAGGTCCTTTTCGGACACACCGTTCAGCTTGTAAATGGTCTTGCTCTTGGTTTCCAGGATGATTTTGGTATCACCATTGATGTAGGTTATCTCCTTCACTTTTATTTTCAGCGCTATGAAGACAAGAGAGGGCAGAAAGAATCATGCCAGTTATAATGAGGGAATGCAGTAGACCTCCCCCCATTCTGCCTGCTCGTGTGACTTGGCCTGGGCAGGGAAAGAGTTCCTAAAGCGAATGGGACTCTCAGAGGCTGCAGGTCGGGGGTTGGGAGCTAGGGGCAGCAGGTGGCTCCATTGCTAAAGCCTCAAAGCATTTGCCAAGCACTTTGTTTCCAATCAGCCATTCTTTCAAAACTCTTTCTCTTTGCGGGACTCAATTAACTTTTCTTCTGGTTTCCTCACCCACCCTTGTGTTTGTTGGAAGGTTGCATGTGGTGCCTGCTCTCCCCAACAAATGGCTTTCTCTACTGGAAACTTCAGCATGAAAAGAAGTGCCTGACTCTTAGGTGAAACGTGATCCTTCTGTGGCCATAAACTTTAAACTCAATTTATTATATAGGAGAGGTTTTTGGACAAACCTGTAAGAAAACTGTATCACACAATCATTGTTTTCTAAAGAACAGGTTACAGGGAAGGAGAATTGATCTTACAGCTACATTTGATTTGGTAAAGCAACTAGGAGAAAAAATATGCAAGTCTGTTTTTAAGAGCACAACATGTTTAGTCATAGAAGTGTTTTTCTGAAGACCTCATCCTCATATGCTCTCATTTGCCTGTCCAAGGCCAAGGCATTTACAGATCATATATATACTGTTCCCAAAATGTATATGTAGGCTCATTAGAACGCAAAGACCAAAAGTAAGTGGTTTACTATAAAGGACACGTTTCATAGTCATGAACAGCATGCTCTGGGAAAGAAAGTCCTACAAACATACATGCTGCAATTAAATTTCAAGACTCCATGAAAGCAGGAAAAGAATAGAATTTTAACGTTAGAAGGGATCATCCCAAAAGTCTCTTGTTAGTACACAAAGAATCTTAAATCTAGAGAAGTTTAGTGACTTGCCCGAGGTCACCCAGTGTAGGTTGTTTTACTTGAACTCCGGCTGCCAAACCTTCTGTAATGCCACTGTGGTGTCCTGAGGCAATGTCATTGTTTTTGTATTGGTTGCAGCATAAATTTGCCCAGCTGCAATGTGTCCTAAGACCCTGGGTACCACTGACAACTGTTCTGTGTAGATGATGTGTAAGGATGACTTCCTGACTTTGATGGAGTTTAATCTCATGTTTAAATTGGTAACAGAGGAAGATTTTTCTGTGTTGTGTGTAATTGTTTGAGGTTTTTTTTTCTTTTTGATATCAGAAAGGGAACTTGAGTATGGCTTTCTAGTCAACCAGGAAATTCTAGAAGCTCAATCAGGTAAATCAAAGATGCTATGACTTGGCCAACCATGGTTTTGTCTGATATGATATGCATCTGAACTGTGGTACTGAGTTCTCAGAGTTTATGAGACTCAAGTCATGGAATAAGCCATGCTTGCGGAACTGTTGCATGCTCCTGTGTCCTCTGCATTGGGAGTGGGTGTTGGAAGACCTCACCATAGTAAGAGAAATGGACTGATTACACATTAACTGAGAGCCTTGTCTGTAATACAATAGGGCATATAAAAGATTTCACCTGGCTAAATGAAACATTCTCGAGCTCCAAACATCAGAAAAACCATCACTTTTAACGAGGAGGAAGATTTGTGAGTCATCTTTGTCTAGCTCTAAAATAACTAATTTTGCAAATGTTTATCACGAGAAAAACATTAGGGATTTTCTCCTTGGATTTTCAGCTAGATCCCAAACAGAGAGAATCAAAGCCCCTACAGAACCTTTCCTGCCCTTGAGGATGTGACTGGGATGCAAGATGTGATAGGAGGCAGAGGTGATGATACTTTCTGTTCCAGCAATAGGTTGTATATATAGGAAGGTAGTTCTGAACCATTTTTTACTCACCAGTACTTGCACCATTGAAGTAAGGAGGGGTATTACATTTCCCTTGTACTTCAGGAGCACAGTAGGGATGAGGGTGATGCCTTCTCAGATTAGTCAAGTCAAATAAATCAGATTTCTATGCTTGTTCCTTCTACTCTTCCATTATTCTCAAAGAACAGAGGCAAGATAGAATAGTGCTTACAAACCAAGAATCTATGATGCAGTTCTTGAAATTCTGATACTTTATCCCTCTTTGGGTCAAAAGGAGAGTGAAGAAATAGAAACCAACTTTGTGAGGTATCTATACTTGTGATACTTAAAGTGTGATAACTTCTATGTTGTTTTGAAAAGTTTTCCCTCTGTAAGGACAGGGCACACTGGGGCACACAGGCATCCATGTTTTGGCTCAGGTCTTGATTGGTGCATCCTTAGAAAGGGGGTCTTCTGTAAGGTCAGCCACAAAGCAAGCAAGTAATAGGGGTGTGTGTGTGTGTGTGTGTGTTTTCTCAAAGCCAACTGTTTTGGAGCTCCACAATATAAAAATCACCTTTTCATGGAAGTCAGGAAGGATCTGTTTTATATGTAGTACAAAGGATATAAACTACTAGAAGAACATGATATTTTATAGACTTTTAATAGAAATCTTATATAAATGATATTGTTCTATCTTGTCCATAATGAAGTGATGTAGCATGGGGGCTGAGGACTGTGTTTTGGTAAGGCTCTGGTGACCTGGAATTATCTGCTGCTAATGTACCTGGCCCTCAGCCAGTCTGAAGGCTGTGTACATTTGAGTACAGGCATGTGAAACCCCCTCAGCCCCATTCATGGCTCCTCCAAAGGGTAACGGTTGCTAAGGACTTTCAGCTACCTCCCTTCTTTCTCCATCCTCAGCAGTGTGAAGCCTTTTTCAACACTGGGGCTATGGTGGTTCTGGGACCAGTCATAGTTAAACCCAGGACAGTTTCTGGAAGAGACCTGGAGCTGTCAAAGAGCAGGGATTAGATGGTTCCAGAGTTTTAGGGACCTGACCAGGCCTGAGATTTCTGGGATGGAAAGGTAAGGAGAGTAGTAGCTGGAGTGATTTCCCTCAGTCTCGAGGACTATGTTGAGTATGTAGAAATGTTAATATGGGTCTATTAGACTCCATTATTGATTGACAGAACAGGGAACGTATCTGTTTATGAGTAAGTTCAGTCTTGTGTCTGAACAAATATTTTTAAAAAGGTACCAAAAATTCCCAACACACCAAAAGGTGCCTGCCCTTTTGGTGTGTTGGGAAAAGGGTAAAAGCAAGAATGCCTCTGGGTAAAGTTCCTGGTCATTCATTCCCAACTCTGAATTTAGCATTGATCCTGTGTCTAGCTAGGATCCTCTTCTGACCTGAGAGGCCTGACGTCAGCAGATGAGGTGCTGGTGGAGTTGTATGCAGACAAGTCCCAGCTCACTTTTCCCTTAGCTTCTCTTCAGGGGAGTGACTTACAACTTACGGAACATATCACGTTTGTTTTTTAATTGTCCCCAAACACCAGGGCATCATGGCATCTTTCATGTATCCTGCTAAAGTCAATGTCTAGGCTTTTTTTTCTTTCTAACAAAACTGTGGCTAGTGTGTCTAGACTTATTCGTACAAAACTTTACAAAAGCCTTCTTTTATAAGGGATTTTAAGATGGTGTTTCAAGGTTGTTGGGTGTTCCATGTTAAGTGTCTTCCCAGTAAACCATTCTTCTTTTTAAATTTAAGGAACCCCTCCTTGACAAATTAATAATCAGTGCCTTGGATATATCCACTAATGCTAGAACACAGAGGAGCAAATCATGATGGCTTATAAAGAAAGTAAAAATACTTTAATTTGATAGCAGAGTAAGTTTTTATTTGTGGCCAATTTAATGCCTTGAATCTGTTTGGCTGGGGCTAATTACACTTCCATTTCTGGTGCACATGTTAAGTAATCAAAAGAAAACAGGACTTGGGAGTATGCCTGTCAGCAAAAATAAATAAATAAGATTGAAAATGTGCTATTGAAAATTGTTAATCTGAATAATTCTCATTATTTGATTGGCTTATTAGAACAATGAGTCTCACCTAACAAGATACAACTCAATAATACTAGACAGTTACATAAGAAGGAAATCAGGATAGATCAAGTTGGATGATTTTGGGAATCACGATCTAGAATGGTGTTTCACTCAACCTTTATCTAGCAACATCATAATGATTTCTACCTTGAAGTTTTACTGGTAAATAAAACTTCTGGGTATGAAATCTGTTGTTGTATTACTTACCAAAATCATTTTTACAAAGTGTTTCCATTATGTCGTTGTCATCATCGTTTTTAGTTTTGCAGGCTTCACATACCTTTGGAGCTAGAAATGTGAAAAACAGTCTTTAGTAAGTTTGCTTAAAAGGGAAACAGCAGGTGGCGTTTGTAAACAACTCAAAAGTACTTACCCAGTTGAAAGTAGCAATTGTCCTATTTAATCGCAACTTCTGCCTCCTCTATAAAATTAGGATCACTCAATCCTAAGAAAGTTCCCCCATGCTTCTCATTTGTTTGGGGGCTGGGGAGCAAAATGAGCACACCCATATGTTGTGTTTAATAAATGATAACTCTCCAAAGGAGTTGTGAGAAGAGTGTACGAGTGTGTGTAGTTAAAGTTAACTGAGACAGGGTGCAGCTTTTCAGCTCATCCTCCCAACCCCTGGGAAATTCAGTAAGAAAAAGTTATTCCCAAAGCCTTTTGAAGGAGAAAGCACCCAAGGAAACAAAGATCCTTGAGGCGTTTGGGAAAACTGGTAACTATAAAATATAGCCAGAAAATTATCTTTCTCAGCCATAGGACACCAGTGTAGCTGGCTCTACTCGGCAGAGCTCTGTATGTCAGGGGGGCCAAGTTTGGCCTGGGAGGGGAGACTGGCTAATGTTCCACATCTGGGATGTTTCCACCTTGAAAACACATCTCACTAATTACAACAGCCTCCTCGAAGTGGTTCTGTGTCACCTTGTGCCTTCTGCCAAGATTGTGCTTGAGTCAGGCAGCATTCACTTCATTGTTATCTACAAGCTCCCTGGTGCAGGTTCTTCTTGCCCTTCTTTGTCTATTTCAAACTCTCCAAACAACCAACCAACCAACCAACCTGTTTCTGAAGCTAATCAAAGATGAAGCAAAATGGTTTAGGGGTCTGACCAAACCTAGGGGTTGTGTACTAGCACAATTATCAGAGAGCCTGCTAAAAGCTCTTCTAAGAGTCTGATTTCTTGGGGGAAAGGAAAGAAAGAACAATCATATTTCCTTTCTCTCATTTATGAATATGTTAATGATGTCTTTATGTGGCTTAATAGGAGTTTTATCAAATTAGAAAAATCACAAAGATGGAATTTTGAAGAACGTAAACTTTTATTTTGAAGAAGAAAAGTGGCTTTCAGGAGAAATGTACACTATGTAATGTGACTGCTGATAGTGGAAAGAAATGAAAACAAAAGCAACATACATAAAACTGCCCTTAAGTCCCCTAACCCAAACAAAATCAAACATTTCCAATTAGGAGCTCTCAGAACGTATATAAAATGTTACTAACCTGTATTGGTTGGTCTATGGTATATGTTGGACAAATGTTTGAAAAATGCCAAACATTTGCAATAAATTAGAAATCTAACCAATAAGGTGATTGCAAACTCATGGTCCCTGCCAGGAAAGATTGCTAAAGAACTTTGCATTTGCTTTAACTAATGATGTCTGTAGGAAAACAACTAGAGATTGAAAGGGAGAGGCTGCTGAAGCCCTGAAAGGGATTAGGAAGCTCCCTTTCCCACCCAGGGGACCCAAATCAGCTCAGATGCATTGTATATGTTTTCCTTTCAGAAAAAATATCGAGAGCCCATGAGGTTTTCATTGCTTTGATGGTTTTTGCACAAGAACTCTCCCTCCATTTCTAAAAACTTGGGAATCTCTTTTGCATGATTTTCTCCAGCTAATCAAAACCACTCCTAAGTTAAAAACTGATAGCGATAGAAAGATGATTTCCAGAGATTCCCTTTATGCCCTCTTCCTCAAGTACCTGAGCAGGACAACCAATGCTCAATTTTCCACACGCTCGGTGCCAGTCCCGGTTATGTTTTCAAAACCTAAATTGGCAAAGGACAAAAAGTACCTTAAAAGGTTATCTGTGTGTGCATCGTGGTTCTCCTGCCTGTGCGGGAAATGTTCCTGTGACTAGAATCCTGCCCAGTGATAAGAAGGTGCAGAATAGGGCTGAGCGAGGGGCCTCTGGCCAGAATGCTCACCACCTACTTTTCCACCCAACACCTCTTCCAAGGCTCTCAGAGCGAGGCCCCAGTGCTAGCATCTTTAACCATAATCATATATCTATTTTTTTGAGCCGCCATTCAGTTCTTCGTTTACTTTCTCTTTATTATTTTTTAAAAACTGCTTATAACTGGTACAACTCGGGAGGAGAATGCGAGACTTGGGCGGGAGGGAAGAGGTATCTCAAATTTGATACAGGCTTGTGATGACAGACCAGGGCAGGAAGAACTTCTGTCCTTCCTGGTACCGGCACCCCAAGCAGGGATGCATCGGGATGCGTGGCATGGGCGGGATCCCCTGGAAGCGTCTCAGCAGAGCAGGGAGTGGGGAGGCAGCAGGGAAGCCTTACCTTCCTCGGTGGTGGTCGGCAGGACGTGGTCGCTGCTAGCGAGGGGGATGCAAAGGTCGTTGTCCTGGGGGAAACGGCCGCAGTCGAGCATGTCGGGCCAGGGGAAGCCGAAGGCGGACATGACCGGGGCGCAGCGGTCCTTCACCTGCACGCAGAGCGAGTGGCACGGCTGAATGGTCTCGTCTAGGTCGTCGAGGCACACAGGGGCGAAGAGCGAGCACAGGAACTTCTTGGTGTCCGGGTGGCACTGCTTCATGACCAGTGGGATCCAGGCTCCGGCCTGCTCCAGCACCTCCTTCATGGTCTCGTGGCCCAGCAGGTTGGGCAGCCTCATGTTCTGGTACTCGATGCCGTGGCACAGCTGCAGGTTGGTCGGGATGGGCTTGCAATTGCTGCGCTTGTAGGATAAGTCGGGCTGGCCGAAGAGGAAGAGCCCGTGCGCCGAGCCCAGGCAGCAGTGCGGGGCGAGGACGAGCAGCAGCAGCGAGCCAGGGCCCTGCAGCATCGTGGGTGCGCTACCCCCGGGCGGCAGAGGGAGCGGAGCTGGGGAAGGGCTAGCGGCAGGAGTCGGAGCTCGTCCCGGGCCCACCCTCTTCGCTCCGCGCGACTCGGGGGCCTGGAAAGCTGGTAGCGGGCGGCCGGTGAGCGGAGAAGCAGTACTCCGGGAAGACGGCGTGGGCGAGGCGCTGCAAGCCCGCGCGCACCTCCAGGGGTCTCTGAACCGGGGGAGCAGAGTGAGCAGCTGCTGGGGCAAAGCCAGAGTTTTCTTGGCCTTTTTTATGCAAATCTAGAGGAGGGGGGAGCAAGGGAGGAGCCAGTGAAGGGTAATCCGAGGAGGGCTGGTCACTACTTTCTGGGTCTGGTTTTGCGTTGAGAATGCCGCTCACGCGCTTGCTGGAAGGGAATTCTGGCTGCTCCCCCTCCCCAGATGCCTCCGCGCGCCAGCTCTGGGATTGCTTTAAACAACAGACAAACCTGGCCGCTGCGTCCCAACAGTGAGCGAGCAGGGTGCGGGCTGCAGGAGTGGGGGACACGCAGGGCACCCCGCTAGTAGCCTCGCGGCCAGGTCCTGGTGGGAACGCTCCTCATCCCGTGCACCGCCGGGGGCCCTGGTTTGTTTTGCCCCAGCCTGAAGTTTCTGATGGAGCCGCAGGGCTGCCAGCATGGGTGGGAGAGGGAGTGTGTGTGTGTGTGTGTGTGTTGGGGGTGGGAGGGATACGTCCTTGATAGCCATGTGTGTTTGTTGGGGGTGGGGAGGCTGCGTCCCTGGTAGCAGCGGAGCCAGCAGCCCTTGGGCTCTTTGTGCTCTGGGATGGAGCCCGGGACCTGCCTGCCCGAGGCTGCCTTGGCCAACTTCGTTTCCTCTCGAACCTCCAGCCACAGTTCAGCAGGCTGGCGGCGTGCTCCCCACTGCCCTTAAAAAAAGTCATAAATAGATTCGTATGAGCAGAACTTTACATGGAAAACGAAACACCAATAAAGTGGGCTTGTTATTTTGTTGGGAGTGAAAGCCTAGGAAGTTGTCGTGGAAATGCCCCTACAACACCAGTCACACAAGACTGCCCACCATTTCCCCGTTTTGGAGAAGAGACTTTCCCTTCTTAAATGAATGGCATGACTCAATAGTCGAAGGCATCACGGGCTCTAACATACACAGCCGCCCTGGAGTATGGGCCTCCAGGGCACTGTTTGAAAAGACTGGTGGCCAGTACAAAAGACGGGCACAAAAGGTGGGCAGGCTGGGTGGGAGCGAGGTCAGAGGAAGGAGTCCTGCCTAGAGATCCACGAGGGCTAGAATTGCATTCATCCCCTGCGTACCAGGGGGCACCAGGCTGGGCGCTGGGTGTACAGAAATGAACAAACAGGCTGGCCTCTGCTCTCATAGAGCCGGGGATCTAGTGTCTCAGACTACAAACAGTAAGTTCACAGCTGTAAACCGGTAACAGGGTGCCAGGAAAGGGAAAGTGAGTGTGTGTATGTGCACGTGCGTGCGTGCTCTGGGGCTGGAGGTGGGGGGCGGGAGGGTGGGCCCCTTTTGCCTAAACATCCCTAGGCTCCCTTGGGGACCAGAGGCCTTCACCCTCCTCAGCCTCCCTCTTGCGGAGGCTGTGAGGAAAGCCAATCCCTGGAGAGCGAGGTTCTTTCATATGTAAGGTTGACGCATTGTTATTACTTCCCGGCCACTTGAAACCATTCACAGGCTCTGACTCCTGCTTCCTAATTTCCCTCCTTCCGGAAGATGCTTTGGCCTTGGCGCCTTCCAGGCCCAAGTTACCAGGCACGCTTTGTGGTCCCGCTGCTTAGAGGAGCCGGGTAATGAAGGATGGGTAGCAAAAGCCCACTCAGTGTTATCTGCTGACCGTAAACACGCTAGAAAAATCGCCATCTGGAGAGAAGCACGTTCTGAACTCCAAGAATCTGCGTCCCTAAGAGTCCAGCTTCCAAGTGCTCCACTGGGGAAAGGCCCCTGGTGGCTGCAAAAGGCCACTCTTTCCCCAAATTGGTCCAGGGCCTTTTCGTCTCTAACGAAAGTACCAAGAGATCTAAAATCCCCCTTCCCAACACAAACTACTTTGCAATGAAAGCTCAAAGGAAACAGAAGCATACCAAACCAAAGAGCTAATAAAGAGTCTGAGCTCTGAGAGATGCTACGACTTGGACCTGGGAGTGGGATGACGGCCCTCTTGCTTTCACCACGCCCCCCCCCCACGCCCTCCCCTGGGGTCACCTCCGCCCCACAGAGCCCCTTGCTGGGAGTTCAAGGAGCCCGAAGCCGGTCTGGCTGGTTTGAGCACCGCACTGCTGCACGCTGGGTTGTGACTGGGGGGTCCCCGTCCCTGCGCTCCGCGCGCCCGCAGCGTTGTTTAGGGAGCCCGTGCAGCCCTGCTCGCCGCCAGGAGGCGCCGGGAGTCGCGCCTGAGTCTCCTTCCCTGCCGTTCGCATTGTCCACCCCTCGCCCGCTTGTTTGCCTGGTCTCTGGCGTTCCCCGTGGTCCATCGCCAGGTCCTCCCAGCACCTGCGCCACTTAGTCTTGTCCCCACTCTGTAGTCGTTGCTGCTGCCTTTCCCATCTCAAGTCGCGCGCTCCTCCCCCACTTCCTTCTGCTTTTAGTCCAAGACCAGTCCAGTTGATCACTAGGGAACATGGAAATAACCTCCTGCGGAGGCTGGGAGGCGGGCATGGAGCGCTGCCCATATAAGCAGCACACGGCAACGACGCTGGGTGACCGTCCCAGCCCGCCTCCCCAGACCGGTCCCTGAGATGCTCACACGTGACGGGGCCCCGCGGCCGCGCCTTCACGAACACAGACTTCTCCTTTGCCCATAGGCCAAGTCCACAGGTCTCTTTCGATCCTTGCAATTGATCAAAACCCGTCAAAGGTTATATTTTAAAAAATGAAGGGCCCATATTTACGCCCTCCCTGCCCATTTAGTCCATGGCCGTTTTAGGAACGGAAGCACTATTCACCCAAGCCCAGGGTAGATGCCCTTTCCACCGGGCATCCTGCTTAAAGGGGGCTGCCCATAGGTCCCTGGCGAGGGGATTGGTTCAGACCACACACAGAATGAATCATCCCACCCCAATGCTGCAGGCCTACGACCACCACCCTTGGCCTGGGTTTGGCCTTGCTTCTCTGCTTGAGTGTTTCCTGTGCTTAGGGCACAAAGAAAGCCCCCAGCAATCTCTCCAGAACATTTTGGCTTCTTGTTTAAACCTGTGCTTGCTACGAGAGTTTCCGGACAGGCAAGACTTTCACGCTTAAGTTCAGAGGTTCTGCCCTGTCGGGGAATCTGCTTGGCCTCCGCGAAGAGCTGGGGAAAGCGCGCCTCCCACCCCCACTGGCGAGCAGTAAAATGAAAGGGAATGGACCTTTATTTCTGAGGAGTGAAAGCGAGAAGGAGAACGATGCGTGTAGTATGCTAGTTTCCCACAATCCAGCACTGGATCCCGGATGATCATTTTGCACACAAGCAGTCACTGGGAAACCGAGGCACGGAAAGGTTAACGAACCAGGTCGCACCATAAATGGTACAGCTGCTGGCGTTACATGTGCCTCGGTGAAGTGAAGTGACTACCGGGCTAGCCTTGGGGACCTGTCGCAACTTGTCGGGTGTCTCCAACAGTGCTGCCACCTGGCTTTCAGCCGCGCGCAGGCCAGCCGGGCAGGTGATGTCACTTCTTCCCAGAACAGAGCAACCCGGCCTTCCCTGCACCCGGTGAGTATTTTTTTCCTGGGATTCCGGCAGCCATCTGGGGGCGCCATTTCCCAAAACAGAGATTGTCCCTCTGGGGTTGCAAGTCAGCTTCCTTTACGCTGAGATCTTTTACATTTTTACTTGTAGGAAGGTTTTTTTGAGGGGTGAGGGATGACCTCATTCCTTCGCCTTTGGCCCTCCCTCCACCCGGCCCCACACCGAGGATGCCGCTGCAGCTGCCTGGGCAGTTTCCTCGCGCCAGGCGGGGAGACCTGTCCCCGCGGCCGCGCATCTCCGTGTGCGCTTCGGCTCCAGAGACTCCACCGGTTCAGACGTGGATTTCGGAGAACAAGACCAGAGCCAGCGTCTGGAGAGCCATTGTCCCTAATTTTAGGAAGAGTCTAGTCTAAGGGCAAACACTTTGTCAACTCCTACCGAGCTCCTGCGCTTATCTCCTTAAATATTTCAAGGGTTCGGGCCACAGATCGGTGCTTGGGAAAGCAAACAAAGGGTCCAGGAAGGCTGAGGCCAACGCGGGGCTCAGCGCTCTCTTTTTGCCAGAAGGGGCGCGCTGGAGGAAGGGCGCAGTGTGGGCAGGGGAGAAGCAGATGGCAGTTCCTTGGGGGCAAAGTCTGAGGCCTACCCCTTCTCACCCCGAGGGATCCCTCCCCGGGGAGAACTGTAATTGCCCGGGTCGGTGTGAGCAATTTGGTCTATGTGTTCAAAGCCAGCGTGAACCCCATGTTCCTGAGGCCTCTTTGTCCCAAGTACAGCGAAGTTTTGGAGATCAGTAGAAAATGACTAAAAAAAATAAAAAAAAGTCCAAACTCCAAAATGAAAAAATAAGTACACCTACAAGGGTAATCTACTGCCACAGAACATTTTCTTGTTTTTTTTTTCCCGCCCGATGAGTGTTTTAGTCCACAGCTGACTGGGAAGGGACTGACGCTATTTTGTACCATGCTTCTCTCAGGAAAAGATAGCGGCACATCATCGAGGCTGGCCGTGGGTTGGCGCCTTGAGAGAGACCAGTATCTGTTTCTTCTGTTGTTCTTTCAATAAGAAAATGACCTTAGAAATTTTGAGAGAAGGAACAGGGCTAAGGCATGGCATGTCTTGTTTGTATCTCTGGGCTGCTTCTGATTAAAAAAACCAAAAACCTGGAGGGCAGTTCGGCGAGCTCTACTTGTGGGAAGGAAATTCCATTTCTGTTTAGTGCACACATCCTTACTGCAGCCTTTTATTTATAGCATAAGGTCTCAAATTTGCTGGACCAGTAGAAATTCTTTGTTTTTTGGGTTCCAGAATTTGAGGTTTATGTAAACGGTGTTCATCTATTTTGCAATCTTAAATACAGAAATATCTATTGGCACTTCTTTTCTCTCCCTTGCCCCTTTCTTCCTAGCTTTCCCTGTCTCTTTTTGGGGTCCTAGTAGGTTATTGCTCACCGATGACGTATTGCAACTGCTGATGAGACTCTTGAAGTATCTCCTAATTGCTCACATTAGGAAATCCTGAATGAAAATAGCAAAACCCCAAGGCCATTCATGAAGGGTGGGCCACAAGCCATGGAGTGTCTCCGAAAAGACCTGGTCCATTGTCTGATTTGAACAGCAGGGGTCACTGGCTAAGCTGGTGTTTCACTCTGGTGAGAATTTATTGCCATCAGATAAGAGCACAAAGTCAATACAATAAAGCCTGTCTCGAAAGCAACAGATGGAATCTGAGTTCCTGCACACATGTATGGTCTTTCCAGAGACAAATTCCAGAATAAAAAGCCCTTTGTCGTTCTTACTGAAGTGACTTTTAGGAACACTTTTCCATATCCTGCAAGTGTGTGTCTATTTGGGTATTTCTCTATAACGATAGGCTTTTATGCTGCCTAAATTGAGACATTTGTCAGAATCATTAAAGCAATTTATCCTTTTATGACATACTCAGCTTTAGTAAGTCACAGATTCATAGCAACACAGTTAAATCTGTTAATTAGAAAAGCATGTGCTTTTGGCTGATTTAGAGCTAAGTGTGTAATCTGTAATTTCAAACTGTAGTATCCAGCATATGCAGATTTAGCACTCTGACTGAATTCATTGGCACTACCAAGAAAGCTTCATTAGTAGGCCTAATATTTCTCGATAGTTTGTAAATCTCTGGTGGTACAATGGGGAGTGACATTTTGTGTAGAAATAATATTTCCAAATGTTAAATTTGGTTCCTGGTGGAATTGGTTCCTTGGTAGTCTGTGAAATGTCTAGTGATCATCTTGGCTATGTTGTCCAGAGCTTTGCTCTTTTCCCTTAGTTTCCTGGAAATTTTAATGAATTAAATAAATTCATGGTAAGTTCTCCTCTGGAAGAAAATAAGAAAGAATGCTTTTTGTTATTTGTTGATAACAAATAGAATGTTGATTTGTTATTGTTCTCTGTGTCCCTGTTTGTCTAGATTAGAGCTTGAAGATGAGTAAGTTTATCTGAGGTTTTTCTATTATCAATTCTTATCTGGAACTCATACTGAAAACCTGTCTTTAATTCCTTTCTGTTGGTATTAATAAGTTGAAACCCTTTGCTTGTTATTCTAGTTATTGTTCCATTCAGAGGAATTAGGGGTAGGAGAGATGGGGGAGGGAAGAAGAAGGAGTCACTCTTGTTTGTACCCAGCTTCAAAATCAGATTCCTTTCATTTTGAATTTTTTTTTTTTGGAAAGGGTACGTTATTCCCCAGGATATTCCCATGGTGTCTGAAAGATTCCACAGGTAGTCACTGGGATGATTTTCACGGGATATCACCATGTCACCACAGGCAGGACAAATATTCTGCCCTGCTCTTCTCTGTAACCATAGATGATATGATTAACAACCGGAAACCTTAAAGATGGAATTCCTCAGGTTCCTTGGGGTTTAATTTCATTCATCCAGTCAAAAGACTAGTGGGCCTCTACCATGTGCTGCGAGGGGAATGAAAAAGATCCTCACCTTTGAGGGATTTGTGTCTTAGCATTTGCAGGTAAAAGTAAAATTTATGCTTGTCTGCATTTTGCTTAAAGGTGAAAAAGGCACATATTTCTGAGAGTAAAGCATTGTTCCCAGTATACGTGGGTAAAGGGTGAAGGCTTACAAAGATCCTCATACAGTGAAATAATCGGTGTTGCTCAGTAAAGGAATAACAAAGCAAAGGCTAACAGTTCATTTGCTGGTCACGTCTGAGGACCTTAGTTGCTTTTTGAATTGTGATAGAATAAGCTTTATTAGAAAGCAGACTATTAGAGAAAAATTCCGGAAAGGATCTTGGGAGATTTGCTTCTTGCCCTCCTATAAGACCAGCTTAAATGAACAAAAGGAGATTATACTCGTCCAGTTTATAAATTTACTTTCAGAGAAGAATATTCCATCTTAAAAACCCTAAATTGTAATAGATACATGGGAACTTCTCATCACCTACCAAATGAATGATGGATCCTGAACAATTGCGTTTCCTAAAAAATAGCTGACAACTATGCTGATAGTCATATTGTGTTTCCCAAATCAATAGGAATTAATTGAATGTTAAATTGAGTTAATACGAAACTTTTCACTCACAGCTTGCTTCTCCCACCCCAAATACTTCTTTTTGTCTATAAAAGTTATACAACTCCATGTAAAAACTTCAGACAACACAGAAAGTTATCAAGAGAAAAGTAGACATCTATAATGTCACTGCCTGGATCTACAAGAAAAAGTTATATTCTTTTAACTTAAGAAAAAACCATACACAAAGCTGTATAAAAATGCAGTAACATGGTGCATACTATTTATAACAACTTTCCACATGTCAAAATGGAGATCTAAGCTCTAATAAGTTACCTTTGAATATACTATTCAAGGCACATTCAGTTTTGGGAGTGGATGCGCATTATTGGTGGATCCTCTCTAGTTTCCTCCCAGTTTTTAGGTGGCACTGCTGTACACAGGGGCTGAATGATACACTGTGATCAGGATGGCTCTGGGTGAGCACCTCACTGTCAGATTTCTCTCAATATGCAAGTTTGATCATAATACCTTCTGGCACTTGGGCAGATTGGCCAGAACTCAAAAACTGTTTTTCTTGTACTTTTCAATATGATATTTCCTGTATCAACTTGTTTGAAAAGAGGAATTTTAGATTTGCAATGAAAAAAGAGCTATTCTCTTAACCTCAAAATTTGACGTGGTTAGAATTTGAGAAGGGTTTGCTCTTACTTTTCTGAACCATTTTTTCCCATCCATGTATTTCAAATATTGCTTTGTGCAGAGAAGAATGTACTTTGGGAATCAGAATTTTCTGGTTCCTGGAGAACATGCTTGGAAGGCCCAATTCTGCCTTCCATGAGGGTGAATGGCAAGGAAGGTGGGGGGAGGTTGAGGCAATGTAGTGTGGGAGAGGAAGATGTTCACTCTTAGGTAAGTGTGGCTTTGGAAGGGAACAGTGTCAGAATAGATCTGACACACTCACAGGAATGGTGGTCCTTTTGTTCACAGAGTGTGTGCTTATAAGCCCTCTTATTAATAAGGATCTTTATGCTGCATGAAATAGCTGAAAACTGATTTTTATGTTGTGTCTATCTATAGCTTTTCAGATTTAATTTAGCTCAAATAGATTTTTGATTTAAAGATATACAGGGCTATCCTTTATGCACAAGGATGGTCCTATGAACATCGATCACTAAGATATACACCATTCCTTGCTTATATAGAGGTAAAGAAAATGTACACTGATTTTTGCAAATCATCTTCCCAGTTCTCCTTAGAAGCACACATCAGTACTCATTTTTTTAACATGGTAGGGCTAAAATATGTTTGACCATTTATAGAGCAAGTTGACTAGTTTACTCAGAAATTCTACCCATGGCTCTGTGCTTTAGTATGATGCAAATCATGGATCACACATAATACTGCATTATAATGACCACCGAACAACTAAAGCTTATCTCTCACTAATGGAAAAGTTTTCTGTGGAGGAGAGGGGCCTTCCAGGGCAGCAGTTTTCCCAGTTCAGCATTCTTAGCTGCTTGATAGCATGGCACTTCCATATCAAGATGTGCTCCCATAATCACTGAATAGGCGAAGAGAAGGCTGGGGAATCCATCACTGGAAGTTAAATACTTTCATTTGGAAGTGGCACATGGCACTTTCACTCATATTCTACTAGCCAAATCAGAAAGAAGGCCAGCCCTAGCTTCAGAATTGTAGAACATGTAGTCCTGCCCATGGCTAGAAGTGGAGAAGAACTGGCTATTAGGGGACAATACTGATGCTTATCACGTATATGTTCACATTTCATATGTATTGCTTTGAATAATGCTTAGGACACTATTGATCGGTACCTGTCAGGTAATGAATAAACATTGTTAAGATTTATCGATTGATGTGCTGAAAAGTTGGGGCTAGTGAACAAATTCACAACTGGGAAATATTACATGAACCTTTTTCTATGGTTATGCTTTGGTTTATACTAGAGCAGAATCTATAGGTTATGATCCAATTCCGTTGCATTTGTAACTGGCAATGCCAACTGACATGAAGAAATAAAAATAGGCTACTGTTAGGAATGCTAGAGAAATATAATGCAGCTCTCTAGAACTAGGAAGCTTATGCTGGTGGTCCTATACAAGTTTTTCTGCATTTCTTTTTTTTTCTTTATTATTATGATACTTTAAGTTCTGGGGTACATGTGCAGAATGTGCAGGTTTGTTACATAGGTATACACGTGCCATGGTGGTTTGCCGCATCCTTCACCCTGTCATCTACACTAGGTATTTCTCCTAATGCTATCCCTCCCCTATCTCCCCACCCCCTTGGTATCCCTCCCCTAGCTCCCCACCCCTGACAGGTCCAGGTGTGTGATGTTCCCCTCCCTGTGTCCATGTGTTCTCATTGTTCAACACCCACTTATGAGTGAGAACATGCAGTGTTTGGTTTTTTGTTCTTGTGTCAGTTTGCTGAGAATGATGGTTTCCAGCTTTATCCATGTCCCTGCAAAAAACATGGACTCATTCTTTCTTATGGCTGCATAGTATTCTATGGCATATATGTACCACCTTTTCTTTATCCAGTCTATCTTTGATGGGTATTTGGGTTGGTTCCCAATCTTTGCTATTGTGGACAGTGCCACAATAAACATGCTTTACTGCATTTCTTATGGATAATTTAAATTAACTCCTAGGGGATTTTCCCATAGGAACACCTCTAGGAAATCAAAGCATTACCAAGAAGACATAACACAGAAATGTGCTTTAAAAATCTACTTCTATTATATAGCTGAGAAAGTGAGTGCTTACAAAAATGTAACCTGGGGGGAGTAAAGCAGTTTTTAAGAAAGAAAAGTACTTCTGAATTAGTTTTCTTTAATCAAATAAAATCCTTGAGCCAACTGAAATATGATGGGGCTGTAGCTAGGGATACATATTTATGATATATTTGTATAGTATGCATTACTGGTCCTCATGAATTAGATTTTCTTTTTGCATTTTGAGGTGATCCAGCTATGAAAATATGTTCATGAAATGAAAATTGCCAGGAAATTAGATAAATACCGTAGATTGAGGGAAGGAAGATAAAGGAACCCTCCAAGCTAATTTGATGCTCTTGTTTTCCATGGAACAAAGAATGGCAAAAAGAGGAAGAACATGCTTCAACACTCCCCAGGGGAGGGGAATCAGAGTCTCATTGTCAGAGAGCGGGAAATGAGGATTGCAGATGTTTTCTTAAAATCTCTTCTTCAGCATTGTTACAACCAAAGAAAGCAAATCCTGTGGTTTAATTTAGGGTATACATTTGGTGCTGGGACATATCAGTGTCTCCTAGGCTGATACCTGGGATAGGCTGATATAACTCAGATTGCCTTCAAATTTGGCTTCACTACTTTCTAGCTGTGAGATCTTGAACAAATTATGTAAACTCTTCATGCCTCAGCTTCCTCATCCATAAAATGGGGTTAATAATGGCACCTCGTGATGATTAAAAAAGAAAAAGCACTTAGGAGAAGTACAGTGTTTTCTGTGTGTGCTGTTTTTATTCCACCAGGTATACTATAGTTTAGCCAACTCCACCCACGGAAGCTTCCTCTGGGAACTTATCACGTAGATGTAATGAGGTGTTAAGAGACTTACCCAGGTCATAAATAAAACCCCAAATCATTAGCAGAGTTGGAATGCTGCTCTGCTGTTAAGGATGGGGCTGGGAATGAATTCCACAGCATCATCCAGGGCAGGGAAAACAAATTTGATTCACACTTTGTGGCACATTCAAAAGAAAATCAGGCTCACTAAATTACAAAGAGATCTGATTATTTAAAAAATGTTGTTACTGTTGTTGGGATTTGAATTTTAAATCAAAATTATATCGCAAAATAGATGACAAGTAGTTGAAATATTAACTGAGGGAAACAGTTTTGGCACTCTAAGAAAAATCTTTGTAATTAATCTTCACTGGTAATCTCCTCAGGATAACCATTACTAATTAGAAACATGTTTTGTCAACCGATCCAGACTTTAAGCCTGGTGATGGTAGGAGTATATTTTTTTGTACTGCTATCACCCCAAGACTGAGTAGTATGCTTTGCATACAGCAAGTGTATAATCAATGTAGTCTGTTACTACTTTGCATTGAGGGCTAAATGTAACATCATACACCTAACGTAAACACAGCACAGAAGGCTTTTCCTGGAATGGAGCTATTCTCTTTTCCAATCACATGCTGCTGTTGAGAGACCATCTAAGTGGAAAGAGTGCTTTGGTTCTGACAGTGTGAACCACAACATCTGGAGGCTGGCCCTCCACCCCAGGCCTTGACCTTCTCAGTCAGAAACAGTAGACAAATAGTGCCTGTAGAAAAATGATTTAAACAGCAAAAACATGCAACCCTGTAAAATCCTCTAGGGTAACATGACTAGTGTTTTGCAGATAAGTTCATACTGAGTATCATTCTCAGCATAAAGGCATTCACAGTCTTTACCTGATAAGTTATCAGAGGAAGCTTCTGTGCTTTGAGTGCAGATGATATTTCTCAGTCTCCCATTCCTACCTGCCCCACTTTGCTGAGCAACATGGTTCTATTAACCATGCCCCTTCCTATTCTCTTAGAAGGCTGACATGCTTACAGGTACTCTCTTATGTGATTCAGACTTTGTGTTACTTTTTTTTTAAATTATGGTAAGATACACTGTATGTTAACATAAAATTTACCATTTTAACCTTTTTTATTTATTATTATTATTATTATTATTTTTTTAAGAGATAGGGTCTTGCTCTGTCACCCAGGCTGGAGTGCAGTGGCATGCTCATAGCCCACTGTAGCCTTAAATTTCTGGGCTCAGGCGATCTGCCTGCCTCAGCCTTCCAAAGTGCTGGGATTACAGGCATGAACCACTGTGCCTGGCCCCATTTTAATCATTTTTTAAAATTATACTTTAAGTTCTGGGGTGCGTGTGTAGAACGTGCAGGTTTGTTACTAATCATTTGAAAGTGTACATTTCAGTGGCATTAAGTATATGTGTCCACTTTCAAAATCAAAGTATTATTCACATTTTGGGGCATTTACTACTCACTAGCACTTTTACCAAAGGAAAACCTGGCACAGAAGAGCAGGGACACCCTTATCACATAATGAGTTCTCTCAGCAGCAGCTTATTGAAATATGATTTGATGCAGTAGGAATTAGAGTTTGTTGACCAAAGCAGAAATGTTGTATTAGGCATAGCCCTTATTCTTGCTATTCATTTCTCTCAACAGAATTGGTTAGACTTGCTAATAACTTCATGCAGATCATAGTTCTCTAAGTGGAGTGATTTTTTTTTTTTTGAGATGGAGTTTCACTTTTGTTGCCCAGGCTGGATTGCAATGGTGTGATCTAGGCTCACTGCAACCTCTGCCCCCTCCCGCCAGGTCAAGTGATTCTCCTGCCTCAGCCTCCTGAGTAGCTGGGATTACAGGCATGTACCATCACGCCTGGCTAATTTTGTATTTTTAGTAGAGACAGGGTTTCTGCATGTTGGTCAGGCTGGTCTTGAACTCCGAACCTCAGATGATCCGCCCACCTCGGCCTCCCAAAGTGCTGGGATTACAGGCATGAGCCACGGTGCTTTGCTGGTGAGTGACTCTTTAGAATGAGCACAGTTAGAAGCAGATCTGTGGACCCTTAAACCAGGTGGAAAATTCTGGAATACTGTTTTCCTGTGATAACTGCAGATTTTGAAAGACCACTTCGCCTTTCCCTGACTCTGACAATAGAGGCAGTGGGATATTACCCTCCTTCCTACCTGGACACAGTCCTCAGTCCTTATTCTCTCATTTGGTAAGAGCCAGTCTGTGCTTTAAGGCCCATTTCAAACATTCGTGTCCAAAAAATAGGGCAAAGGTAATGGCAGCAGTAAGAGAGCATGTGCATGAGAAATGTAGGGGCCAAAAGAAGGATCGGACAGAGGGAGCCAAGCGAAAGTCTTTAAATCTGCTTTTGTTTTCATCTTCATTTCTAGATAGGAGAGTATATTTGATGATAGAAGTGATAATTCTCTTCCATGGAGAAATCAAAGTTTGTAGAGAAAAATGATAGAATCTAAATGTTGCAGGCCAGCTGGTCTATTGTCCATCCAGTGTTATGTCCCCGATGAGGAATCCAGATTTCTCCTGGACACACACAGGGATGGGGAGCTCCCTCTTGAGCTATTCTCAAGACTTCTTAACTCCCTCCACTGTCTCCTGCATTCACCAAGCAACCCTGATCTAGGGAAAGATACTGTATTAGTTTGCTAAGGCTGCCATGAGAAAATACTATGGACAATGTGGCTTAAACAGCAGAAATTAATTTTCTCACAATTCTGGAGGGTAGAAGTCCAAGATCAGAGTGCTGGCAGGTTTAGTTTCCTCTGAGTCCTCTCTGTTTGGCTTGCAGATGGCTGCTTCTTGTTGCCTCATCACACGGTTGTCCCTCTGTATAAACACATCCCTGGTGTCTCTCCCTCTTTTTATTAGCACCCCAGTCATATTAGATTAGGACCCAACCTCAGTGACCTCATTTTAATTATCACCTCTTTAAAGACTATCTCCAAACATGGTTACATTCTGCGGTACTAGGAGTTGGGATTTCAAAATACAGATTTTGGGAGGTGGAGGACACAATTCAGCCCTTGGGAGATGCTCTGGATGGAGTCATACCAGGGTACCCCAGCACTCACTCTTGCAGTAATGAATCCATTCCTGTGATAGCAACATTAATCTATTCATGAGGGCAGAACGCTCAGGACCTAATCACCTCTTAAAGATTCCACCTCTCAACACTATTGCATTTGGGATTATGGTTTCAACCAGTGGACTTTGGGGCACACATTCAAACCGTAGCACACCCGTGCAGTGCTCCATGCCAGCACTGCTCACAGTGTACTCCATTGACTGGTACAGCTAGTGCTTGACTTACGACCACGATTGGTTCTGACAGACCCGTCGTAACACAATTTGGTCGTAAGTTGAGTAGGCTATATGCACGCGGAGATGGTAGTGCTGCCGGAAGCTGGTCCGCACTGTCCTACGCCCAGCTGGGCAACGTTTGCGCTGCCAGACGCGGAGCAGTCGTGGCTAGCGATTGTGGTCGTAAAGTCGAATGGTTGTAAGTTGCATAGGTAGTAAGTCGATCAATACCTGTAGTTAGTTGCCAGTCCATGAGGGACACGAGGAGAGGGAACAGGAGGTAAATCTACTATGTTCCTAAACACAATGTGTAGTTCAGCAGACATTCTGTTTTCTTGTAGCAAGACTTTCTTGAAGAGAGTAGTGTGTTGGTTTGCAGTATAATAGAACCTTCAGACCAGGATCAAACATTTCCAGCCTGGCCTTTGAGCATAGGGACGTATGAGCAGAAAGCATTAATGGAAGCCTCTGGTAGAGGAAGTGGCCTCATTAGGAAAGAAAGTCTTAGGCTCAGCAGCTGCTGTCAGCCTGGATTCCTCTGAGCTAACTCAGACTTGCTGAGTCAGCTTCTAAGCTAACAGAAGTTGGAAGAAGTGAGCCTTCAGGGATGTCCAGCTTTATTTCTGCTCACATACTATCCTTTAGGCTTACTATCAATTTCTTTAGTATGTGATTAGCCTCTGATCAATCCTGTATGCACTGACAGATTGTGTCTCTGGATCTGCAATACTGAAGACCACGCTCTGGTCTATGGTGACACAGGAAACTGCTGCCACTTTTGAGCAGCTGACCTCCCAATCAGCCATACTTTCTGACATCTTTCCATCAGGAAATACTAGACACACAGTATTTTCTCCTTTGCCCATTTTCTACAGGATCTGATTCATTTAACAGCTTCCTTTGCTGTGTTTCAGTCATGAGCCTTGATGATATCTTTGTTTGACACTGTACTTTTCTCCTTTATCTTTTAAATTATCATTTTAAACATCCTTAACTTCTTACTTAGTTTGTGTGTGCGGGTAATAAGTAGTGTTCTCAAAACATTTTTCTGTTTTCCCCCAATAATTGTTAGAAGCTGCTGATAATATTTTCTCTCTGTCTAAATTGTTTTTGACCATGGAATTCAGTATTATGACTGCATTTGGATGATTCATTCCTCCTCGGATTTTCATTTGATGTTTTGCTGTTTTTTTTGATGAGGAGACTGCCTTTGAAATGCATTTCCACCTGACTTTCCACTCTTTACCTATCAGGGGTCCAGTATTTAGGCATCAGAAACTAGGATCTAGACAAGTGAACCTACTCTTTGACATTATTTTCATAGCAAGTTGCTCATTTCCTATGCCCTCTTTCTTCCCAAATTATTATCTCCAACTAGAAAGAGAGATGAAAATTCAAGATAGGACTCCATGTACCAATTTGTGCGCGATTTTAAAGCCACTTCAGGTGCAATCCATATTTCTTCAAGGAATGTTAAGTGGGCTCAAAATTGAAGGAGAAGAAAGATGGAATATCTCCTCAACAAGCATGTGGATGAAGACAGCCCTGTGACCTTGAGAAAATTACTTTACCTCTTTGTCTTGCTTTCTTTCTCTATGAAATGAAAATCACGTATAATGAGACAAAAGACATAGGACACAAATGCTTAATTATGTTTGTGCATTTATGAAGTTGAGTTGACTTATTTCAAGTGTGTGTACATTTCACTGCAGAGGATTTTAATTTAAAATAAAAAATAACTTAGCCAGTCCTTATATAATGCTCACACTATAAGGACCTGTTTAAGTCCTTTGCATTTAGTTATGTAGCTCATGCTCTCCTATGGGGAAGTAGCATGAGCTACATAAAGACTTGACCAAAAATCATGCAGAGAGCTTGTAAGAGAACTCCTAGTCCATTCCTAAATATCAACAGCCTCGGTGAACCATGTTTTATGGTCTAGTCTGGGGTCAGACGACACACAGAAAATCTACTCTGATTGTCTGCGTTAATCAGGCTGACTGCATAGTTCCTGAAGCTGCACTTCACCTTGAGTTGTGTACACAAAATGTTGGCCTAAGGCCTTTCTGGCCACCACTGTGGCAGTTAGAAAGAGGTAATCAAAGTTAAAAGGGGAGAAAGTAAAGGAAAATTATAGAAACTGCAATATCAAGAAATCTACATGTTTCTGACTTTCCTGTCCCCTTTAGAATGGAAATAATTTTCTTCAACAACAAAAAAAGAGACAAGTAGGAACCATGGTCACCTCTCTTGGACCTCAGTTTACCCCTTCTTCTGTTTTTAAAAATTGCACATTCTCTAGAAAGCCCTGGAGCTAAGGCCCTAGGGATATAACTTAAAATGGATTGACTGCCTGCCTCCTTTCCCCTCCACTCCCCTCCACTCCCCTCTCCTCCTCTCCTCTCCTCTCCTCTCCTCTCCTCTCCTCTCCTCCCCTCCCCTCCCCTTCCCTCCTCTCCTCTCCCTTCTCCTCTCCTCTCCCTTCTCCTCTCTCCTCTCTTCTCATCTCCTCTCCCTCTTTTTGTCCTATTTGTTTTTTTTTTTTCTTTGTTTGTTTGAGACAGGGTCTTGCTCTGTTGCCCAGGCTGGGGTGTGGTGGCATGACCATGGTTCATAGCAGCCTTGACCTCCTGGGCTCAAGCAATCCTCCCACCTCAACCTCCTGAGTATTTGGGACTACAGGTGTGTGCTAATTTTTGTGTTTTTTTGTAGAGATGGGGTTTCTCCATGCTGCCCAGGCTGGTCTCAAATTCCTGGGTTCAAGTGATCCACCCATCTTGGCCTCCCAAAGTGCTGGGATTACAGGCATGAGCCCACCCACTGGGCTCTCTGTGCTGTTTTTAAAAATAGATTTTTTGTGTGTGTGCATAAAAAGTGACATCACTTAAACCTTTTAAAATCTATGAATGGTTGCTTCTGAAAAACAGGTATCCTGCCTTCTCCATAGTAGGCTGTGGCAGCAAAGTGTTAGCACAGAGTAAGTATTCTATACCCAAAGGCACCAAAGTGAAATGATCTGAAATTCATGTCTTTAATCACTGGATATTCTATGAGAAGCATGATGAGGTCAGAAAGTTTGGAAAAAAGTGAGAAAACAACCTCATGATGGTGTCTGGACACATTAGTACTCTTGCTGCTTGAAATTGAGATGAGTCATTGATTTTCCATGTGGTTGAGCCCATGATACCATCAGGTAAGTTTTAAGCAAGCCTTCTGGGATTTCATACTTAATCAGTAATGCAGTGAGTTTCCATTGTAAAAGAAAGGCATTCATATTGGAAACCGGTGCCAGCTGTAGAGTGATAATTTCTTATTTCCAACCAGCTAGGGGGAGATAATTGCAGGTATTGATAAAGCCAACAGATTCCCTCTGTACGGTTCAGTGAACTGCACTTTTTATTCTGTGTAGATGAACATTATTATGGTTTATTTATGACCTGCGAGCAGGTTTCATAGCCTAGATTACTTATATTCAATGAGGCATACTCTTTTATTATTTCTTTGCCCTTCTCATTTAATGACTTCTACAAAGTCTTCAGTGCAATACGTTCTTCTGTAGCAGCAGCAGAATCATCCTGCTTTGACTAACGACCCACTGCTCGGTTTCACCCATCATTGATTGCTCAGTTGGTGGAGGCTACATCTGGCTTCCCTGGTTCTCATTATGTACACGCCCTTCTAATGTCACAGATGCCCTTATGTGATGGGCACTTTCATTTTCTTTATTTACTTCTGCTTCTGTTCTGGTGTTCCTTCCTACTTTTTCATGTTGCTATGACTTTTGAAAAGTCAGTTCTTAAAAAATGCTTCTAATTCCATAAAATAAATATTTCAAAACCAACTATTATTTTCACCCTCACTATCCATTTTTGTTTTCATTTGGACCTAGTTAGTGAATATGGAGGAGAAAATTTGGTCATATTGGTCAAAGTATGGTGGTGATTATTCTCCTCAACGTTTGAATATCATGCACCCAAGAATGGAGAAGTAGTCTTCTAGAACTGAGAATGAAGCATAAATAAATTCACGTGCTGTACTGTTGTCTAAAGCCATAGGAAATTATGTTGACAGCCAAGAGAAAGGCTGGCAGTCACAGGACACTTCACCGGTTATTTCCACAAAGGCATAGTGCAGGTTCAGTAGTGTAGCCGGTGTGGCTTGTGGTTCAGGGATCAGACTGCCTAATCCCTGGAACCACAAGGGACATCTGTACATCTGTGGGCCAGTTCCTGAGCTAAGGGCCCACAAGCAAACAGACTATTTATAGATAATGGGCAGTAGGAAAAGCCTGATGTGGGGCAGGGGATATCAAAAAATGATATTAATTTTCATAAACACTTAATGAGATTAAAATATCATATGTATTTTAATGTGAGACAAACCTCACATTGAGTGTGTTAAAATAGAATCAAATAATTATGAAAAATTAAAATTATGAAAAATAAAAATGACACACTGATAAACCCACAACAATGAAATCCTTTTGTGGACGGAACAGGAAAAACTCAACAGAAATATTAGAAAAGTAAGTAAATAATATTACTTTAGGGAGTAAGAATTAACGATGACCAGCATTTTATTAAACAGAACTAAATAGGACTAAAATAATGATTTAGGCTAGGCATGGTGGCTCCTGGCCACCTATCCTAATCCTAGAATTTTGAGAGACTAAGGTGGAAGGATCATTGGAGGCCAGGAGTTTGATACTAGCCTGGGCAACATAGTAAGACTTCCATCTCTTAAAAAAAAAAAACTGGTCAGACATACTGGCATGTACCTGTAGTCCCAGCTACTCTGGAGGCTGAGGGAGGAGGATCGATTGAGCTCAGGAGTTCAAGGTTACAGTGAGCTATGATCTCACCAGTACACTGCAGCCTGGGCTACAGAGTGAGACCCTGTCTCTTAAAAAAAAATTTAAAAAAATTAAAAAAATTAAAATTGTTTCTCTATATGGAAATTACTTGATTGTCAGACTTCCTGGAGATACCCTGAACAATACCTTGCTAATATTCTTGTACATATTTGCACATTTTTGAGTTTTTATATTTTTACCTACTCTGATTATACAAATTATGTGTGCCAAGTGTGTATATTTCTTTTGGTGAGAACTAATAGCATGGTAGTTGTCATATGTAAAGGACAGTTATTATAAGATTGGGATTCTGCTGCATTTAGCTGTATAACTCTCTGTTAAGCGGAGGAGAGGGTATGTGGTTGAGGAGTGGGGGGGATGTCATCAACAGATATTTTCTTCCCTAAAATCTCCTTGCCAAATCCTGTTTTTGTTATATAACTGAAGACTGACATTCAACCCTAGTGTTCTTGAGACCCTGGCTGTTGATTAACAGACTCCTGTGAGGAGTCTTCTGGGTGGCCCATTTCTTTGCTGTGATAGTTAATGACAGCAGCAACAAGGTCAACCCAGACACCTGCAACAACACTGCCACCCGTTGAGACTTGTAAGAAACTTATGGCGCCCCCCTGAGGACTGGTGAGTAGGCTCATTCCCCCACCTTTGTCCCATAACATGATGACTTGGGGACATTTTCAAAGGGGATAGGCCGTCAAGACTAGGCCTCCCAGTGTGTTACCTCACTCTTAAGAAATTTCAGCAAGTTATTAAGCAATTTTATTTTTTTTACAAGAAAAATTTCAATTTTCCAGTCCTGGACTGTTTTACAGATGTTACTTAGAGACGTAATTTTTCGTTTAGGCTCATGAGTGCTGCCACTACGCTTATGACAGGATGAACTGAGCAACGGCCTGGAATGATAATGCACAAATCGATCCAAGTACATTTGGCTTCAGGGTCCTCAGACATCGCTGACATTGGTTACAAGTGAAGCAAGTGTTCCCATTAATTTAATATCTGAAAAGATTTGTGTATCATCTTCTAATATTCCTTAGATTGACCTTGGAGATTGGGAAGGTGACGCAGGTGGTCACAATGCATAGAACATTTATGTTCTTCTTTGACAACCCACTCACCTTTGGGCTCCTGGGAGCAGTTTCCACTGGAATGGAGAGCTGAGAGAATCATAATTATGTCTCAGCCCTGGTTCATCACCCAGTGGGGACCTGTATTTCTGCCTGTGCCCTTATAAATCTTTTAGCTAAATCAGGGTCTCAAATGTAAAATCTAGTTCCCTGGGGAACTTTTTAATATAAACCAAAGTCTGGCTTAGGCTGATTAAAAAAATTTTTTTTTGCAATGTATTTACTCATGATAATTGCAGATTTAAAACAGTCTTATTTATTTGATGACAATAAAAACAAAACCAAAAAATCCTAGATGAATAAAAGTAGAAACATACTTCAGACACCCGATGACACATGATCAAATTCTATATAAACATATTTATTAAAATATAGTTTGGAAGTGGTGGATAGGATATTCAGAGGAAGCACAATATATCTGGGTAATGCTATCATCATTGTTTTGTAGTCTAATGGAATGTTTTTACCTTCTTATAATATGCACCCATGAAGAGATAAAGTAGGGAAAATATGACAGACTTGTCCATTCTGGCTATTCTTGTGTCCTGTGACAACCATAAGATCTGATAATCAGTTAACCAACTGACTCAGTTGGAATTTAGTTCAGGTTAAACACTGGATAAGTAGCATTTTGGAGTAAATCTTTTAAGTAGCTCTATCTGATGATGTCCTGACTATCCTCAAAGGAAGAGATTCTGTCTGTTCAGCATTTTGGGAGCCAAATGTTCTTTTAAAATCTGGATTGTCTGATGCTTATGTCAAAATCTAGACAGAGTGATAAATTACTCATAAATAAAAACAGAGGAAACTATTGCCGTGATGGTCACTGGGTATGAGCTTGGTAATTCCAGTTCTATAGCTCTACTTTTAGATACAGATCTTTTTTATATCAAACATTTGATGCCCAATTAGAACCTCTGACTTTGAATGGTAGAAAAAGTTGCTGGAAGCTGTTAGCAAAAACTGTGCTGCCTACAAGTAATTCTCAAGAATTCTACAAAAAAAAAAAAAAAAAAAAAGTATCTGTTTTATGTTAGAATGAACACTTAGGGACCACCAAAAGCCATGTGAACCACAGAGTACAAATAACTTGCATTTTCTGGAGAATAGATGACTATATTTATTTAATCATTTCAATTATTGCTCTGCTTATTAGCTGCAAACCTCAGAATCATAAATTTAATGGGAAGATTAGAAAGACACGTGTTAAAATTAGATAATAAAGTTATACATTTGTAGAATTCGAGATTTATTGGGATGAGTATCTGTTTTATGTTAGAATAGAGTCTTCATAGGGAATACTAGCTTCTGGCACATACTCTCTTGGCTTCTGTGTTCTGTCTGCACAAAGTGCTTTTTGTTCCTCAAACCAGTAGAAACTATTGAAGCTTTAAGTGATGCCCACTCCATTCAGCAGCATGTAAACCATAAACATACATATTATGTAAAGGGCCCCGGCAAGCAAGTTAGTAGTATTAGTGATATGCTTTTATATATTACCACACTACCTATTTTGGAGTGATTTTTTTTGGTCTGACTGTTTTTGTTAATTTGCTTTGAATGTATAGATTTTAATTTGGTTCCAAGTTTATTTTACATTTTTTTTTTGGTTTTTTTTTTTTTTTTTCGTTTGAGACAGGGTCTTGCTATGTTGCCTAGGCTGGTCTTGAACTCCTGCACTCAAGTGATCCTCCTGCCTCGGCCACTCAAAGTGTTGGGATTACAGGCATGAGCCACCACACCTGGCCTTCTATCTTCTTTTGTTTGTTTGTTTTTAGACAGGGTCTCACTCTATCACCAAAGCTGGAGTACAGTGATGTGATCACAGCTCAGTGTAGCCTTGACCTCCCTGGGCTCAGTTTATACTACTACCTTAGCCTCCCAAGTAGCTGGGACTACAAGTGCATGCCATCACACCCGCCTAATTTTTTTTTTTGGTATTTTTGGTAGAGACCATGGTCTTACCATGTTGCCCAGGGTGGTCACAAACTCTTAGGCTCCAGTGATCTACCCAATTCGGCCTCCCAAAGTACTGGGATTACAAGTGTAAGCCACCATCTCTGGCCTTATTTTCTGTTTTTAATATGTGCTAGGATGCTGTAAATGAGTAGGACAGAAGAAATATAAATAAAGAATTAGCATATGGAAAATTTTCAACCTCAGGAGTCATCAAATAAATGTACCTTAAAATGAGATCCCCCCCCTTATTAAATTAACTAAGGTTTTTTAAAAAGCCTGTTGGTGAGGCTTTGATGCTAGGGACAATTTGTTGTACTGCTATTGGAGTGCATGTCATAAGAGAGATCTAAATAAAAATCCCTGGGGGAAAGATCAACACTGGAAACAGCAAAGAAAATTTCTGAAGGGATTAGTGCTTCAGGAAGATTTGAAGGAGGAATAAAATTCAAACAGATGGAAGGTAAAAGTAGAAGGTGAGGCAGAGAGCTTAAGGGTAGTACTATTTCACTCCAGCGTGTTTTTGAGATTTATCCCATTCATTTTTATGTTTTTATAATATTCCATTGGATGAATATGTAATGATTTATTTACCTGTTCTCCTTCTGGTGGACAATTATGTTGCTTCCAAAGTTTTATTGCAAACAAAGCTGTTGTGAACATCTTTGTATTTGTCTTCTTGTGCACATTTGAGAGACTTTTTTCTGGATTTCACTGAGGAATGGAAGTGCTGAGCTACGGGATATGAACTAGATAGTCCAAATTGCTCTCTAAAGTGCCTGTGCCAAGTGAAACTACCACTGGCAGTGTTTGAGAGTTCTTATTTTCCCACATCCGTATACTTAGTATTCACAGACACACATTTCTTATCAACTTGATGGGTTTGAATGACTGCCATATTCATTTTTCAGTTCCCTCATTACAGGTGAGGTTTGCAATGTTTTTCACATATTTATGGCCCATTCAATTTCTTTTTGAGCATATTGTTTTTCTCTATTTTCTATTTTTTTGTCATTTTCTTTATTGATTTGTAGGTCTTTATAAATTCTTAATGTCATGTTTTAAAAATATAGATTCTTGATGTCATGTTTTTAGAAATCAGTTAAGTGAATTGCAAATACCTCCACTCCTTCTGAGTCTTTTTTTTTTTTTGAGACAGAGTTTCGCTCTTGTTGCCCAAGCTGGAGTGCCATGGCACGATCTCAGCTCACTGCAACTTCCTCCTCCCGGGTTCAAGTGATTCTCTTGCCTCAGCTTCCCAAGTAGCTGGGATTACAGGCACATGCCAACAGGCCCAGCTAAATTTTTTTTGTATTTTTAGTAGAAATGGGGTTTCACCATGTTAGCTAGGCTGGTCTTGAACCCCTGACCTCAGGTGATCTGCCCACCTTGGCTTCCAAAGTGCTGGGATTACAGGGGTGAGCCACCAGGCCAGCAGAGTCTAGTTTTTAAAAATGTTATTATGTTCTTTTCTCTCATCCAGAAGTATTTTAATTTAGATAAAATTGTTGATCTTTTTCTGTATAGCTTATGCTTTGTATGACTTGCTTAAGAAATTATTTCCTAACATATTTTATAAAGACAATGTTCTACCATTCTCTGTAGAATTTTTGCTTTTCATATTCAAATGTTTACTTGGCTTGGAATTGATTTTTGTGGATGGTGTGAAGAAGGGTTGTATTTTTTTCCCAAAAGATTTGCCAAATCTCCAAGCCCATAAATAATTCTTTTTCTGTTTTATTTTTGTTACATATATATCACATGCCAGGTAAGTTATACAGGTTTCAGTGAGCAAAACGATGGAAATCCTCTCAACAGCAAAGTGTGTGTGCATATCCCTGTAGTCTGGGTGTTCCATAAGCAGCTAGAGATGAAGAATACAGATTTGACTGAGTTTGAGTTCCAACTCTCTCATTTATAAACCAAGCAGGGTAAAAGGGGTGTTAACAAAATAAATTAATCTGTAAAAGTTGGAACTGAAATGAGTATAATTGGGCAGAAGTTTGGGATAGAAATAGAGCTTATCTACATCAATTTCAAATAGATGGAAGGGGTGGAATATAAACTTTTTTACTGGGCTCTGAAAATATGGGAATGAAAGGAAGAGAACCTTTAATAACACTAACTCCAAGAGCCTAAATAAAAACATTGAACTAAATCAATTGAACAAAACAATATCAGTGGAGTACAAGGCGGTATGTATGTGAAAATCATTTATTATTGGAAAAAGAGCTGTTTGCATATAGCGTCAGGACTTGGCTTACTCAGCTCCATTCCCAACTGACTTTTCTCTTGTTTTCCTGTTTTGTAAAGGCTAAAAGCGAAACACTCCATTTTCTTAGACACCTCCCTGCCTGCGGTGACTCAGCTCTACCCAGTGATACAAATGGACCACATTCCTTTCCAGGCAAAAAGAGAAAAACTGCCTGGGGAAAGGCCTTCAGCCCTCTCATCTTCTTCCTTCCTGAAAATTTAATGTGGGGTCTGGAAGTGTAGAGGCCATCTTGAGATACTAAGGACAGTGACTTGTGGAATTCTGAGCTACCCTGACAGCCCTATATTTCTACCCTTAGACTTCTAGTTGTCAGAGACAAAGTAAATCTATATCTGTTAAGTTCTTGCAGTGAACGTTTTTATTTTTTATAGCCAAACATATACGTACCTGATATAGCTTTGATACCTCTTTCCTTCATTTGTTCAATATTGGTTATCACTGAAGACATTACAGTAATAGATGTATGTTAGTTAAGTGAGGGAGGATTGAACAGAGGAAGGGAAAGGAGAAGATGGCACATTTATCTTGTGTATCTGGAGTTTGATTTGTAATAGGAGGATTAAGACATGACCACAGTAAGAGATAGTTTATGTTAAGTGTCTTATGTGCCAACATTTGGCCCCAAGTTTTATCAGATAATCTTTTACAAGCATGTGGGATTCATTGTGGCAGTTTGGGTATTACACGGACATCTTTGTGCATCGTTTTGTCCTGGGAACACACGTGATGTGCTCTGAAAGTTACATCAGGACTGTTTGGTAGTATGAGATGTCTAATGGCATGTTTTCTGCTACAAAGCAATTCATAAAAAGTTTCAACAAGGAGTTCCATCTACCTGTTATAGACACAAAATGTCCTCTCTTCCATTGATGTGGCTTTGAAAAAAAATAAGCAGCCTGCTGCCATTTTGTGTTACCATCCTCAGCAGGCAGCACACAAGAGATAAGAATGCAGGAAAAAAACCTGCTTACATCCAAGGGTCAGGATTACGATGTAAACTCCTGGGAGTGTGTGTGTGTGTGTGTGTGTGTGTCTCTGTGTGTGTTTTATCCTGGTATCCCTCATGGTGACTAATTCCTTGCTTGTATATTTCAAGAGCTCAAAATATTTTTGCTCTTTGCAGTGGTCTGAATGTGTTTCCCCAAAATTCATATGTTGAGACTTAATTGCCAATGTGATAGTCCTGGCCAGTAATGCAATAAATCCGATTATGTCTTGTAAGCTTTAAGAGCTAATTAAGTTATGAGGGTAAAGTCTTCATGGAAGGAATTAAGGCTCTTACAAATGGGTTTAAGGGAGTGGGTTCATTACCTTCTATCCATTCCTCCACATGGGGACACAGCATGTATTCCCTCTGGAGCATGCAGCAACAAAGTACCATCTTGGAAGCAAACCACAGTGCAATCAAATTAGAATTCATGATTAAGAAATGCACCCAAAACCACACAACTACATGGAAATTGAACAACCTGCTCCTGAATGACTTTGAGTAAATAATAAATTTAATGTAGAAATCAAGAAGTTCTTTGAAACCCGTGAGAACAAAGAGACAATTTACAGAATTTCTGGGATGCAGCTAAAGCAGTGTTAAGAGGGAAATTTATAGCACTAGTTGCCTGTATCAAAAAGCTAGAAAGATCTCAAATCAACACCGTAACATCACAACTAAGATAACTAGAGAACCAAGAGCAGACAAACCCCAAAGTTAGTAGAAGACAAAAAATAATCAAGATCAGAGCATAACTGAAGGAGATAGAGACACAAAAATCCCTTAAAAAAAATCAGTGAATCTAGGAGCTAGTTTTTTGAAAAAACTAATAAAATAGACCACTAGCTGGACTAATAAAGAAGAAAATAAAGAAGAATCAAATAGACACAATTAAAAATGATTAAGGGGGTATCACCACTGAGCCCACAGAAATACAAACAACCATCAGAGAATACTATAAACACCTTTATGCAAATAAACTAGAAAATCTAGAAAAAATGGATAAATTCCTGGACACATACACCCTCCCAAGACTGAACCAGGAAGAAGCCAAGTCCCTGAATAGGCCAATAACAAGTTCTGAAGTTGAGGCGGTAATAGTCTACCAACCAAAAAAACACCCTCAGGACCAGACGGATTTACAGCTGAATTCTACCAGAGGTGCAAAGAGGAGCTGGTACCATTTTTTTTTGAAAATTTTCCAAACAATTGAAAAGGAAGGACTCCTCCCTAACTAATTTTATGCTGCCCACATCATCCTGATACCAAAACCTGGCAGAGATGCAACAAAAAAAGAAAACTTCAGGCTAATATCCCTAATAAACACCAATGCAAAAATTCTCAATAACGTACTGGCAAACTGAATCCAGCAGCACATCAAGAAGCTTATCCACCATGATCAAGTCGGCTTCACCCTTGGGATGCAAGGCTGGTTCAACATAAACAAAGCAATAAACATAATTCATCACATCAACAGAACCAAAGACAAAAACCACATGATTACCTCAATAGATTCAGAAAAGATCTTTGATAAAATTAAGCATCACTTTATATTAATAACTCGCAATAAACTGGGTATTGAAGGAACATATCTCAAAATAATAAGAGCCATTTATGACAAGCCCACAGCCAATATCATACAGAATGGGCAAAAGCTGGAAGCATTCCCCTTGAACACTAACACAAGACAAGGATGCCCTCTCTCATCACTCCTATTCGACATAGTGTTGAAAGTTCTGGCAAGGACAATCAGATAAGGGAAAGAAAGAAAGTGTATCCAGATAGGAAGAGAGGAAGTCAAACTGTTTCTGTTTGCAGATGACTTGATCTTATATCTAGAAAACCCCATAATCTCAGCCCAAAACCTTCTTAAGCTGATAAGCAAATTCGACAAAGTGTCAGGATACAAAATCAGTGTGCAGAAATCACAAGCATTCCTATACACCAAAAACAGACAAGCAGAAAGCCAAATCATGGATGAACTCCCATTCACAACTGCTACAAAGAGAATAAAATACCTAGGAATGCAGTGAACAAGGGAAATAAAGGACCTCTTCAAGGAGAACAACAAACCACTGCTTAAGGATATCAGAGAGGATACAAACAAATGGAAAAATGTTTCATGATCCTGGATAGGAAGAATCGAAATGGCCATACTGCCCAAAGTAACTTATAGATTTAATGATATTCCCATCAAACTACCACTGACATTTTTCACAGAATTAGAAACTACTTTAAAATTCATGTGGAACCAAAAAAGAGTCCATATAGCCAAAACAATCTTAAGCAAAAAGAACAAAGCTGGAGACACGTCACTACCTGACTTCAAATTATACTCCAAGGTTACAGTAACCAAAACAGTATGGTACTGGTACAAAAACAGACACATAGACCAATGGAACAGAATAGAGAACTCAGAAAGAAGACCACACTTGTACTACTATCTTGTCTTCAACACACCTGACAAAAACAAGCAATGGGGAAAGAATTCCCTATTTAATAAATGGTGCTGGGAGAATTGGCTAGCCGTATGCAGAAAATTGAAACTGGATTCCTTCCTTATACCTTATATAAAAATTAACTCAAGATGGATTAAAAACTTAAATGTATAACCCAAAACCATAAAAACCCTAAAAGAAAATCTAGGCAATACCATTCAGGACATAGGCATGGGCAAATATTTCATGAGGAAAACACCAAAAGCAAAAATGGACAAATGGGATCTAATTAAACTAAAGAGCTCCTGCACAGCAAAAGAAACTATCATCAGAGTGAACAGACAGCCTACAGAATGGGAGAAAATTTTTGCAATCTATCCATCTGACAGAGGTCTAATATCCATAATCTACAAGGAACTTAAACAAATTTACATGACAAAACAAACGACTCCATTAAAAAGTGGGCAAAAGACATGAACAGACACTTTTTGAAAGAAGATATTTATGTGGCCAACAAACATGAAAAAAAGCTCAACATCACTGGTCATTAGAGAAATGCAGATCACAACAATGAGATATCATCTCATGCCAGTCAGAATGGTGATTATTAAAAAGTCAAGAAACAACAGATGCTGGCAAGGCTGTGGAGAAATAGGAACACTTTTACACGGTGTGTGGGAAGGTAAATTAGCTCAACCATTGTGAAAGACAGTGTGACGACTCCTCAAAGACCAAGAACCAGAAATACCATTTAACCCAGCAACCCCATTACTGAGTATGTACCCAAAGGAATATAAATCATTCCGTTACAGAGATACATGCATGCATATGTTCACTACAGCAATATTAACAATAGTAAAGATGTGAAATCAACCCAAACACCCAACAATGATAGACTGGATAAAGAAAATGTGGTACGTATACACCATGGAATACTATGCAGCCATAAAAAGGAACAAGATCATGTTTTTTGCACGGACATGGATGGAGCTGGAAGCCATTATCTTCAACAAACAAACACAGGAACAGCAAACCAAACACCATATTCTCTCACTTGTAAGCATGAGCTGAGCAATGAGATATGGGAGGGGAATAACACACAGTGGGGCCTGTTGTGGGATGAAGGGAAGGAGAGCATCAGGAAAAATAGCTAATGCATGCTGGGCTTAATAACCAGCTGATGAGCCGATAGGTGCAGCAAACCACCATGGCACATGTTTACCTATGCAACAAATCTGCACATCCTGCACATGTACCCTGGAACTTAAGAAAAAGTGATGAATCCCAGTGTTGGTTAACATTAGTATTGGCTCACACTGAAATATATATTGACCTCAGAGTGGAAGTTTATCTTTTGTGGTTGCCTTGATTCTGGGGGAGGATGGATATTGGAACTTCCCTTGGAGAATACGGCTTGCTTGACTTGTTTTTCTTCTCCATGATGTTAGGAGAAAATCTCTCTGACCAGGAGTCTAACTCTTCAGCCAAAGTGACAGTTCATCTGCCGTATCAATGGGCTTACAGGGGAAAGAATCCCAAGAGGTCAGTTGATCCAGGATCTAGTCCTAGGCTGGGAAGATATTTCTGCTGTTTTACAGGTGAGGTACCTGAGGCCCCAAGAAGGCCAAGCCACTTAGATCACTGGGAAATGATGCTGACGGTGGAGTGGAGATGCAGTGGGTGTAGAGGAAGAAAAGGGTTGCAGTAGTGAGGCAATGAGAGTAGATGCTAGAATTCCTGGTTCTCAATTCAAGTCTACCAATCTGTGTTACAGGGCTGTTGTAGGTCGCTTTGTTGAGTGATCCTGATGCCCATCTATAGGAATTGGAGACTAAGGTGCAGGCTGGATGGCGAGGAACACAAAGCTTGTCTTGCTACTCTCTCCTGTTTGATAATTGTTCACCACCTCTTGTTTTTCAAAATCTCTTTGATAAAATATCAAAGAAAAACACCTATTTTTTTTCCTCCAAGACTTGAGTGAATTCTCTGCCCTGGTTTCTTCATTGACTGTGTTCCTTTAGGAATCCCCCCACTTTTTTTTTTGTTAACTATATTTATAGTCTCTCTATCTCTGACAAGTCTTCCTTGTGGTTTACAAACACATTCAAGTTCCTCCTTATTAAGAATAAAAACTTCTATTCTACATCCCTCATTATCCATTTATTCATGGCTTAGCTTCTTGAATGAGTCCACACTTATTTTTTCCACTCCCTCATCACAAATTCACATTGAGCCAGCTGCAGGCTCTGCCTTGATCATTTTATTTTAACAGTGCTGGCAAAGGTCACTGTGATATCCTAATTATGAGTTGAGTAGATCAGTTTTGATTCTTATTTGACCTCTCTATGTCATACAGCAGCTTATCACTCAATTTGGGGTGGATCTTGAATATAAGTCATAACCTTTAAGGTAAAATCCAATTTCTTTTTCAACATTAACCCTCAATTATTGGCACAGATATTATTTTTTTTTGACTAACCAATAATTATTCCTATATTTAGATTTATCACTTTTAACATTTTGTTGTATTTGCTTTAATTTAATGTAAATTTTATTTATATACACACATATATATATATTTTATTTTTATTTTTTTATTGCACTTTAGGTTTTGGGGTACATGTGAAGAACATGCAAGATTGTTGCATAGGTACACACGTGGCAGTAGCACAGATATTAATTGAACTTAAGTTACTCAACATGGACCTGTTTTAAAAAATAATTAATTGACTTGATTTTTTAGAGTGGAAATTGAGGGGAAGGTATAGAGAGTTCCCATGTACCCTCTTTCTCCTCACACAGATTCCTTTATTATTAGCATCTTGCATTAGTACGGTATATTTCTTATAACTGATCAGTCAATATTGACACATTATTGTTAACTAGGTTCATAGTTTACTTACAGGTTCACTCTGTGTTGGGGTTTTAACAAATGCGTAATGTCATGTATCCACCATTACAGTATCATACAGATGAGTTTGACTGCTCTAAAAATCCCCTGTGCTTCACTTCCCTCTCTCCCTCCCTTTCCCAAGCCCAACCATGGATCTTTTTACTCCCTCCATAGTTTTGCCTTTTCCAGAATGTCATATAGTTGGAATCATACAGGATGTAAACTTTTCAGATTGGCTTTTTTCACTTAGCAATATGCATTTAAGATTCCTCTATATTTTCCTGTAGCTGGTTAGCTTATTTCTTTTTCTCACAGCATAATAGTTTCTTGTAAGTATACACCACAGTTTGATGCCTCCTCTTCTGCCAGCTTCTCAATGATGGTGTTTCCTAGGGTTCTATGCTAGGCCTTTTAATATCTTCAGTATTTCACGTATTTTTCAGGGTTGGTCTCATCCACTCCTACGGCTTCAACCATCACTTCACTGTTGTGCTCTAGCTTGTATTTCCTTGCAAACCTTTTCCCTGAACCCCAGACACACGTGTGCACTTTGCTTCTTGGATGTCTCCTCTGCTGAGATATGAGAAACACCCCATAGAGGAAGGTCATTCAATTTTGGGGGCTGTTTGTCACATGGAAGTAAAAATATTTTGTTTATCTGCCAAATACACAAGTGGTGAAGCTTTTCTACTCTATTTCCTCTAGGTAGGGTTTCTCAGCCTCAGCATTATTGACATTTTAGGCCAGGTAATTTTTTGTTGTAGGGGCTATTCCATGTATGGTAGGATGTTTGGCAGATTGGCTTGCCTCTACTTGCTACATTAGAAGTAGAGCCTTCTCCCTGCAGTCCTCAGCCCCAGATTGTGACAACCATAAATCCCTTCAGACATTGCCAAATGCCCTCGGGGGATGGGAGGCAGCTCAAATCACCCTCCCAATGAAAACCACTCTAACATAACATGTTTTCTCCCACCCTGTGTCTTCCTTTACACTTCTTCCTCTTCCTGAATTGCCCTTCCCCAGGGAGAAGATTCTACCCATCCTTTAAGACTCGGCTCATTCATCATCTCCCGTAGGAAGTCTACTCTCATATTCCTCTCCCTTCCTTTTTCTGTAGACTTCCCTCTGCCTTTGTTCCTCATTGTCCTCCTGCCATGTTTCTGTGCCTGGTGTTTATGCAGTGATGCTCTTCTCTGCGTTGCTAGTTGGTTGAGGGTTGGCATCATGCCTTCATCTTTGAATCCCCGGCACCTTCACAGTGTGTGGCAATTAATGTGCCCAATTAATGTTGTTGAATAAATGAACCATAATGGCCCCCTCTGGTCAAAATCCTCTATGATAAATTCTCGTAACATTACGTATTGTTCTTTCAAAGCACTTGTTACATTAACAGTTTTCCATTTTTTTGGAGTGTGATTATTAAATCAATGTCTTTCCCCTTCTCTAGACAGACCATAATAAGCTCTATGAAGGCAGAAGCTATGCCTGCTTTTGGTCATCACTGAATCATGCAGTGCTTGGCACTTCATAGGTACTTAGGACATATTTGTAGAATGAATAAATGATCTTGGGCAAGAATGGCCTTGGAAGTTTCAGTTGGGCTTAATAGCAGCAGCAGCAGCAGCAAAAACTAATATTAGTTTAAAGTATTTTCATAGGTATTATTTTCATTTAATAATTTAAAAAATCCTTCTAAAAAGGTATTATTTCTATCATGTAGATGAAAAAACTGAGGAAGATCAGAGAGGTTGAACATCTTAAAGTCTTGTACTCTTTAATCACTATATTACAAATGTGGGCCCTGGGTTATTTCTTATCTATACAGCCAGACTTGCAGAGATCAATAAATGTTTTATGGCACATGAAGTGAATGAGAGAATATGCGATTCTTTTGTATTTTTTGTGTATTGATTTAGAGCACAAGCATTTTTACATCCATATGAGAATAGCTCACTGGAATGGAAAATAAGGGCTCACACTCCCTCACTGGCTCTATAGTAACACAAACTCTATCTTCATCTGTATTCCAAGGGCCAGCCAGAAATGGTCAATGTAAGATGTCTTATAGGTCCAGCTGATGTTAACAACCAATGAGATAAACATTTTTGTATTTTGAAGACAAATATACTTACTCTTTATGAATTTATAATATAACTGATTGACAACCTGAACAAGATATGGGAGACTTGGGTCCATGGTTCTTAAGCTTTTGTGGCACATAGAATCATTTGATGGGACACGGACTAATACAGACACCTTAATCTGGACATTTCTTACTACTAGAAACATAGGGATAACAACTGTCACTCCCACTAATGTGGAAATAGTGGAAAGGGTGGATTTGCATGTATTAGTGCCTTGTGGGTAAATTATAAATATATTCCTGAAATTGAGAAGAAGCATAAGCACGTTGTAAACTTGAATGCTGTAGGGGACCAGCAGAAGCTCCTTTGCAGAATATTGAAATTCCCAGGCTGCAACCAAATGCCACTGACGAATCACCCTAGAGTTTTAAGTTAGGAATGATGAGTTGAATCTTGAAAATATATGAATGTAGAAAAGGTGAAAAGGGGATGTCAAGTGTACACTAATGACCTTTAGAAGACACATTAGAAATGAGATTGGATTCTTCATGGAGCGGAGAATTATTACTAGTAATATGCTTTGTTTCATGATGCCAGTTCAACAAAGGCATTCAGCAGTTACTTGTTGAATAAAATAGGACTTCCATTCTCCTATGAATGCCCAACTAGAGAAAAGCCTTCCCAGAACAAGAAACTAGCCTCTATTTCATGTAATGTTTGCTGAGGTGTATGGAAATGTATCCTATGGTGACACCAAAGTAGTCTATATACTGTCATTTTGGCCTTACATAAAAAATGATGGCATCAAAGACATTTGAGATGACATATAGAATTCTTGTAAAACATTCTTGATGAGGCTGACAGACAATTTCTTAATGATGTTCGGCTCATCTTTGACACAAATGGAAAGACTGAAGACAAATGTGAATGAAGGAAAGTGTTTCTAATAATACTAATATTAATGTAGGAGATATCAATCTTTGTGTTACTGATCATTGATTGGTTTCTTGGTGAGATCTTTATCACAGGATAACCTGGTTGCCAAAAATTACCAAGTATTGGTAAAATGTGTAGCTACTGATGGGAACATGTGCGGATTTGCTTTTTGCGTTTGTTATATGTAGATATTGTCATTTTATTTAGCAAGACATTGTTTCTTATTTCTTGAGTCAAGAATATAATGTAAGCTCAACTGAATTTCTGTTTAATGAGAAGAGCATTTTATTTTGCCCTTTCTGACCCTTATATTCATGCTTTTGATCGCCCACAGGCAAATCTAGGAGAACCAGAGATAACTTCCGTAGATGGCAAAACCAGAATGAAATTGTGAATATTTCAGTTTAAAAGGTTCCTTTCAGGAAAATTATCACTGTGCTGTTGGAAGATGTCCTTTCATTCACAGAGCATTTGCAAGATTATGTGTGAGATTAGTCACATATAAATATTTGATATATGTAAAGTAAATTTGCTCCCTGCACAAGGGACCCTGTGGTGGGAACCAGTCTGAGGAGATGAGGCTGTGTTTCCCTTCTCTAAGCATCACCAACGAAGCTGCTTATTCTGAGTCTGGAAAAGATCCAGTGGTATTTAGCTTTATGAGGCTTAACGTAAAGGTGTTGTATTTCATGAGATGAAATCATGACACAGTGGATTGCAAGAATTTTGAGAGATTATTTTTCAGAGTGTTGGCAAACACCATCCTCTAGAGGATTTTGTGTCTAAAAAAGAAATATAGACCTTCTTTCACAGGATTCAAATGATAACTAATCATTAATCCCTTCTGGATGGTGAGAGTTTGACTGCAGAGGCTGATTTGGAATGTCCGGAGCAAATCTGACCTCTCCAGTTGGCCTTTATTGAACTTGTGACTTCCACATCATCCTAAAACTTCAAGGAACATGGGCAATGCATTTTTTTGGGGTCCTCCACTCCTCAGCCATGATTACAGTTCTTTTTATTTATTTACAGATTATGCTTCACCTTTAGTCTTCATGCACAGTTTGATTCTCTATGAATTTTGACAATCCAAATGAATATTTGGCAAAGATAAGAAATGTTATCAAGCTGTATCTCAGGTTTCTTTCTCTCCCGTTCTTGTTATGTTTTCAGCTGAGAAGCTCTCTGTCTCTGTTTTAGAGAAAGCTGAGCCATTCTTTTGACTTGTTTGACCTTTTTTTGCTTTGTTCTAGAAAACATGTAACTGTCCTTAGGCTAAACATCTCTCTAGTTTTGTGACTGTCTCATCTCCAATTTCCCTGTAATGCAACATGTTGGAATAGGTTTCTCATGAATGGCAGGGGAGAAACAAGACACTGTGGGGGAAGTCTGGCACTTCTGATTTTGATGTGTATGGAAGGGAGTTTGTGTTCTCTGTAGCTGGGAGCCTTCTTGAAACATGGCTCAGGCAAGAATGTTTTGGAAGTGCAATTAGTTCAGCATGGGAATCTAGCAAAATGAATATATGCCCCAATGTATGTAGCTCTTTTCCCAGGGAGACTTGTTCCTACCTTATTTCAGAAATAATAGATGAACTCTTAAGACTTTAGAAAAGTTCTGCAGTGGCAGACATACCATCTGTAAAGATAAAAAGATGTATGCATCAGCACAGATGTGTTTGTATCAAATTGTGCACATGATAGACCGCATGTGGAGCCCCTAGTGAATTCTCATGGTAACATTGATGAAATTGGTGTTATGGAGGAAGGGAAAGGGGAGTTATGAGTTATTACTATCAAGCAACAAATGTTATATTCCTTATCTTTCTCAAATGCTGTCTTGCAAATGCATGTCAGAGCAGGCTGTGACTGGAGTGAGTCCAGCATTAGGTTGCTGAGAGAGTTAAGTTGAGAGAGGTTAAGCAGCTAGGGTATGACCAGCAAGAGGGGCAAGCTTACTTGCAGCTGTAGACTATCACGTATCACCTTGTTTTTCAAACTTGCCTGCTTACCTGGGGTGTGTGTTAAAAATGAAGATTCTTGCAGACTTAGCAAATCAAAGTCTCCAGAAGAAGGACCTGGAAAATGATTTTTTTTTTTACTTGCTCTGTCTACAAGGTTGATGTGCAATGCCACTGAAATAATGTAGTTGACACAGCCTTGAAAAACATAAAGCTTCTTTTAAGCCATATTATGGGAGTTTATTTATTTAATTTTATTTTTTATTATACTTTAAATTCTGGGATACATGTGAAGAACGTGCAGGTTTGTGACGTAGGCATACACGTGCCATGGTGGTTTGCTGCATCCATCACCCCATCATCTAGATTAGGTATTTCTCCTAATGCTATCCTTCCCTTCATCCCCCATCCCATGACAGGCCCTTGTATGTGGTGTTCCCCTCCCTATGTACATGTGTTCTCGTTATTCAACTCCCACTTATGAGTGAGAACATGCAGTGTTTGGGTTTCTGTTCCTGTGTTAGTTTGCTGAGAATGATGGTTTTCAGCTTCATCCATGTTCCTGCAAAGGACAGGAACTCATCGTTTTTTATGCCTGCAGAGTATTCCAGTTGCTACAAAGAGAATAAAATACCTAGGAATACAACTTACAAGGGATGTGAAGGGCGTCTTCAAGGAGAACTACAAACCACTGCTCAAGGAAATAAGAGAGGACACAAACAAATGGAAAAACATTCCATGCTCCTGGATAGGAAGAATCAGTACCATGAAAATGGCCATACTGCCCAAAGTATTTATAGATTTAATGCTATCCCCATCAAACTACTATTGACTTTCTTCATAGAATTAGAAAAAACTACTTTAAATATCATATGGAACAAAAAAAGAGCCCATATAGCCAGGACAATCCTAAGCAAAAAGAACAAAGCTAGAGGCATCATGCTACCTGACTTCAAACTATACTCCAAGGCTACAGTAACCAAAACAGTATAGTACCAGTACCAAAACAGATATTATAGACCAATGGAACAGAACAGAGGCCTCAGAAATAACACCACATATCTACAACCATCTGATCTTCAACAAACCTGACAAAAACAAGCAATGGGGAAAGGATTCCTTATTTAATAAACGGTGTTGGGAAAACTGGCTAGACATATGCATAAAACTGAAAGTGGACCCATTCCTTACACTTTATACAAAAATTAACTCAAGATGGATTAAAGACTTAAATGTAAGACCTAAAACTATAAAAACCCTAGAAGAAAACCTACGCAATACCATTCAGGACATAGGCATGGGCAAAGACTTCATGACTAAAACACCAAAAGCAATGGTAACAAAAGACAAAATTGACAAATGGAATCTATTTAAACCAAATAGCTTCTGCACAGCAAAAGAAACTATCATTGGAGTGAACAAGTGACCTAGAGAATGGAAGAAAAGCTTTGCAACCTATCCATCTGACAAAGGGCTAATATCTAGAATCTACAAGGAACTTAAACAAATTTACAAGAAAAATAAAAAACAACCCATCAAAAAGTAGACAAAGGATATGAACAGAAACTTCTCAAAAGAAGACTTTTATGTGGCCAAAAAACATATGAAAAAAAGCTCATTGTCACTGGTCACTAGAGAAATGCAAATCAAAACCACATTGAGATAGCATCTCATATCAGTTAGAATGGCAATCATTAAAAAGTCAGGAAACAACAGATGCTGGAGAGGATGTGGAGAAATAGGAACGGTTTTACACTGCTGGTGGGAGTGTAAATTAGTTCAACCATTGTGGAAGGCAGTGTGGCAATTGCTCAAGAATCTAGAACCAGGAATACCATTTGACCCAGCAATCCCATTACTGGGTATATACCCAAAGGATTATAAACCATTGTATAAAGACACATGCACGCGTATGTTTATTGTGGCACTATTCACATAGCAAAGACTTGGAACTATCCCAAATGCCCATCAATGATTGACTGGGTAAAGAAGGTAGAATTTTTAGCAAGCTGACTAGCTGATTGCTATGATCAGGCAAGTCTTGGAATCATTCACTGAGTGTAATCAGATGGGCATTGAAAAAGGGCTGGATTTTAAATGTGGGTGTTTTGTGGGTATGGATGCTAAATAACACAGTCAAAGGGACAATTCCACCTTTACGTTTGCTGAAGGACATTGGCTTTATGTTCTTCAGTGCCCTGTCTGTAATGCCCCACTCATTATATTTCTTTCAGAGTTGATTCAAGAAAGACCTTTGCCTTTCCCAAGAAACTGGTCTTGTCATTTACACCATTTGACCCAGCAATCCCAATACTGGGTATATACCTAAAGGATTATAAATCATTCTGCTATAAAGACACATGCACATGTATGTTTATTGCAGCACTATTCACAATAGCAATGACTTGTCATTGATGAGGTGTTGCCACTTCCTGAGCTCCCCTTGCCTCAGTTTCCAGGAAATGTGATGCCAGGTTTTATGCTCTATCACTGTCACCACATCTACAACTATGATTGGCCTGTTAGATTTTCCTTCCCCACCATTTTTACCTTCTTTTAAATCTCTATTTTGATTAATTTTTTATTTGTTTTGTAAATGACTTCCAATTTCTTTTTTTCCCTGAAAAGTTGCAGAGTATAAATGCATTAAATTGAACCCATAATCAATAGTTGCTAATGGAAGGAAAATAAGATGGTGAGTAAATGATGACAAATTTAAATAACTTTAATTTCTGAATGCAGTTTTACCTATACCAAACATATGTGGATTTGATCCTTACTCCTGCCAGTGACGTAATCTGGGTTAGGGAGAGAACGAAAGAGGCCTAGGTCAATTACAGACATTTGGGAAAGTGCATATTCTAAAGCTAACTGATGTAATTCGCATCTGCAAATAACGATAATAGTTCTATATCATAACAATAGATAATAATATAATAGTTATAATAATAATAGTTCTATATAGGTAGGGTGACTTTTCCCCTCTTATTCATAATTCACAATTATGGGTGTAATTAGAGATATGGTAGGCAGCATGTTTACTTCTTTTGTTTCCACATTAATATAAAGATCCACGCAGGAAATGAACAAAAGCAAGAAACACAAAGCAGACAGAAGGATTTCTAATGAAAATCAAGCCCCTCACCCATCCTGTCTGTTAACAGTCCTTCTTGGAGGTTGTCACTTTGAACTGTTTCAGTTTTCAGTTATGTCAGTGGCCACTTGATAATTTCAGGTAGTATGAACATTGTCTTTGAATTTATCTTCTTCTGTTCTTTGCTGTTTTGAGATTTCAATTCTGTGTCCAAGTGGTCCCCTTGACAATTTCTGTGCAGTGTATTCCATGAGCCCATACAAATAGGAGACTCACTTTCTTCAGGTCTGAGAATATTTGATTGTTATTTCTCTAATAATCTCTCATTCTTCATTTTCTCTATTATCCCTTTTAGGAAATCCTATTGGATAATTCCTCCTCATGTCTCCCCTCCCTCCACTCTGTTCCCTTTCTTTCCGTTGTTTAGAGAAGATTTTATTTTTTTTCTTCCTGGAAGGTAAACATGGGCTTACCTACCTCTCTGTAAACAGGGTAGCTGGTCCAACTTTTCCATTGCCAGGTATTCAACTAATTCCTTGTTTTGAGTTCTGTGCCTCACACCTGTCCTCTTTCTCCTTGATGGCATGTGTAGGTTTCTTCCACAACAGTCATTTCCCACTTCCACTGCAGTCTTACCCTGCACATATCGGGGCTGTAGCTGTTTGCTGTCAATTGCCTCCCTGGGCCTTCTCTCTTTCAAAATGTATTTATGAGTTTATCTTCTGTGGGTTTCTTTACTTTCACTAACTCCTTAGTCTACTAGTCAGAGTGGGTCACATTATGATGCAGCAACAAACAAACCAACAAACCCTGAAATCTCACTGGCGTAATACAATCAAGGTGTGTTTCTGCCTCACATGAAGTCCAGTTTGATGCTCATTTGGGCAGTTCTTCTAGTCAGTTCTCCTCAAAACTGTGAGCCCTTCACTTCCTTTTTTTCCTGCTTTACTATTCTATTAAGTAGATATATCATATTTTCCTAAAGCATCACCTGATCATTGGATCTTTAGATCATTCCAGTGTTTTGCTCTTACAAGCATTGCTGCTACAAACTATTTAAAACCATATTTTAAATTTTTCTTCAATTAGAATTTTTCCTTAGAAATGGAATTACTGAATAAAGAGTCTAAAAAATGTTAATGTCCACCAATTTGCTCTCCAGAAGCCTCTTTCAATCTATTCTCCCACAACATTGGGTATTATTGTTATTTTCTAATTCGATTTTGCACTTGAAGAATCTTTATTTAAATATTGAAGCTTTAATTATGCATTGGAAAGAAGATTTCCTTCCTTTTGTAACAAATTACACTTCCTATTTTTATATTTTTTGGTTTTGTCTCTAACAGTTTTTTATTGGAAATTATCAGTTTTTAAAACAAAACTCTTCCTATATTAAGCCTAGTAACCCTTGGATAACTCATTTTATCACATATGAGAGGCCTGTATAAAAACACACAAACTTGGTTTCAGTTTACTAAGAACTCTGGGTACTCTATCTTTTCTCTTTTGCTGTTTTTCAGTAATGGGGGAATGTGCTCTAAACTCACTTTAGAGGACTTACAGTTTCTCTTTTCTCTTCAAGAGGTTATGGACAAAGTTTTCCTAGAAAGTTGGTTTATCAATTTTGCTTAAAGTTAGAGGGGTGAGTGTAGAGTATAGTTTATTGGGAGAAGGTGAAGCAACATTTTAGGACTGAGAGAAATGGTGGCATTGGGGCAAGGAGAGTAGCTGGCAGAGAATCAAAAGTGAATCTTCTTAGATATCTGGAAATGAAATGGCTGGGTGTCGGGGTGGAGTTGGAGGGGTGTGATGGGGTCAAGTCTCGAGATTGGGAAAATAGTTAAAAGGAATGACAATGAGACTATATTGCAGAGAGATGTCTGCCACAATCAGAGCTTCAGCTAAAGCCACACAGGGGACTTAATGATTGTTAAAAGCATTAAGGAAAGGTGAAACCTTATCAGTTTTTACACTTCACTCTTAATGTGTCAATGACATGTTCCAATTCTTTACTGAGAATGCACTTTGGTAGGAGGAGGGAGCAAACCTACAGTACTTGGGTGGGAATTGGAGAAAACAGTGACAAGGAAAAGGCAGAGAAAGGTGGAAGATCCAAAGGCACATTTCCTCCGTTTGGTTGAGTGCGATGCATTCTGGACAATGAATCGGGCACTACCAGGAAAGGGGAGAATGTAAAGGGCAGGCAATATATGGAGGCTGTTCCCTGAGGAAGTACTGGCGAACATGCCACAGCTTGAGAGAACTAGTTTCTGAGGTAGGTAGGATGCAGAAAACCACAGCAAATGCAAAGGCTGCCCAAGGAGCCATGTGTGTGGAGATGTCTTCCATTTTAGCAGTGAAAGCTGCAGGTATAGGGTTACAGCGGGGTCATCAGGGATGCCTCTGCTGCTGATTCTCTGTGTGTCAAAACTTGCCAAGTCTGCAAAAAAGATCCCAAACAAAAAGATACAGTTGATTTATTCTGTCTAGGTTCAGAGTAGAAGTTTATATAATATATTGGTCAGTGATACTGAAAGAGCCAAAAATATGACAGCAGGGATTAAATGTCAAGCCAGATTTATCTTGTGTGACCATTTCTAGATGATGTAAAATAGCACACTGTCTTTAGTTTGGAAGCATATTAATTTATTTTTATTTTATTTTTACTTGAGGGGTAAACTCATGTTGAGGATTCCATTAAAAATGAGTAATTCAATCCAACAACCAGACCTTATGTAGGGTAAGCAAAGAGTGTTTTTCAAAAACTAATTTCTTAATTTTCAATTTCTAGAGATCTCTTAAAGCCATCAGAACTATTACTGCCTAAAACACTAAAACAGGCATGGCAAACAAAAGTGTCTCACTGAATTTCAAATAAAGGGGAATAACAATGTTAAGTGCTGCCTTGTTGGATTTCTTCCTCATTTTTCTGAAGCTCTGGCAACTCTTTATAATTTCTCTTTTATGCACTAAATTGTGGGTATACTCTAGAATGTATCTCATTGTGAAGCAGATGTAATACTGGCTGAAACATGTTAAAAATTATTAGAAAATATTGCTTTTAAACAATTGTGACTCACACCAAAAATATGTATTTAGTAACCTAAATACTCTTATAAAACAGATGATATCCTGTTGTCCTATTTTCTTTTTTTTTTCCCCATTTATTTATTTTATTGCTTTTTAGGTTTTGGGGTACATGTGAAGAACATGCAAGATTGTTGCATAGGTACACACGTGGCAGTGTGATTTGCTGCCTTCCTCCCCATCACCTACCTCTGGCACCTCTCCCCTTGCTATCTCTCCCCAGCTCTCCACCCCCCACCATCCCTCCCCTATTTCCCCCCAACTGACCCCAGTGTGTAGTGCTCCCCTCCCTGTGTCCATGTGTTCTCATTGTTCAACACCCACCTATGAGTGAGAACATGCGGTGTTTGATCTTCTGCTCTTCTGTCAGTTTGCTGAGAATGATGGTTTCCAGGTTTATCCATGTCCCTACAAAGGACACAAACTCATCATTTTTGATGGCTGCATAATATTCCATGGTGTATATATGCCACATTTTCCCTATCCAGTCTGTCATCGATGGGCATTTGGGTTGGTTCCAGGTCTTTGCTATTGTAAACAATGCTGCAACGAACATTCGTGTGCATGTGTCCTTATAGTAGAACCATTTATAATCCTTTGGATATATACCCAGTAATGGGATTGCTGGGTCAAATGGAATTTCTATTTCTAGGTCCTTGAGGAATCACCACACTGTCTTCCACAATGGTTGAACTAATTTACCTGTTGTCCTATTTTTAACTGATGCCCTAAAGCTGATTACAAAGCAATAGCTGCCTCCTACATTTCAGAGTCAGGCGGATTAGTGGCCTTCCTGCTGAATTTATTAAGAGGATAGTAGAGTCGGTCACAAAACTCTCAACCCTGGCTCCTACCTTCAAGCTATCCAAAATAAGGTTAGACCTTTGGAAGATGTGTTGGAGAAAGAGAAAGCCATCAAGGTCAACAGTTAGAGGTAGAAGGGTTGTGTCAGCCCAGGAGGTAGTGGCTGTGTGTGTGAGTATATTTGTGCGCGCGTGTGTGTGTGTGTGCGCGTGCGCGTGCATGCACACACGGCCAGGGAGGTGGGCAGTACCACTTCAAGATAACTGCTCATAGAGATTTGGCATAGTCTTAAAAAAGAGAGAGAATCTCATTCTCCTTCACATCTGGATGTTTGCTGAGCCACAGAAGAAGCTTGTCAGCTCACCTCCATGCACTGGAGTGGAGCTTATATTTTCTGGGAGCTGCATGGCTCTGGCAAAGGGGTGGCAGCTGCAGGGGCTGTCCTCTCACTGGGAAGAATGACAAGGATGTGAACTTTTCACAGGTAAGCTAGACATTGAGGAGTGAATCCAGGCTGGAGTCGTTGTCATGGGACCTGCCTGTTAAATTAAGTCCAGCCTAAAGCTGCCTCCTTATATATTTTAAGTTCAGCCTCAAGTTTCCCTGTACATAGTGAACTGTAACCTAGCTAGATATGTAAATAGACCATAACCTACTCTTTTGCCAGTCACTGAGGTTTTGCCAATCAAAGGTGGCCAACTGTTCAAACCATGTTCAAATAAGGCAAACATGGAGCTGAAACCAATTCAGCTGTTTCTCTACCTCCCTTCCATTTTTGTACATCACTTTCCTTTTTCTGTTTATAAACCTTCTTTTATCATTTGGCATCACTGGAGTCTCTCGGAATCTATTCTAGTTCAGGGGCTGTTTGATTCGCAAGTTGTTCTTTGCTCAATTAAACTCCAAATTGAGTTGGGTGCGGTGGCTCACCCCTATAATCCTAGCACTTGGGCAGGCCAAGTTGAGCAGATCACTTGAGGTCAGGAGTTCCAGACCAGTCTGGCAAACATGGGGAAACCCCATCTCTACTAAAAATAGAAAAATTAGCAGGGCGTGGTGGCTCATGCCTGTAATCCTAGCTACCTGGGAGGCTGATGCACAAGAATCACTTGAACCTGGGAGGCAGAGGTTGCTGTGAGCCAAGATCGTGCCACTGCACTCCAGCCTGGGCAACAGAGTGAAACTGTGTCTCAAAACAAAACAAGACCCTCCAAATTTAATTTGTCTAAGGGTTTTCTTTTAACATGCCTAAGAGGGCAAACTTCATGCCTGAGTTCCCTTAAAAAAGAGTTTAAATCTCATCCACAACTGATGTTCACATCTATTCTGATGCGTCTGACTATCTCTAAAACAGGCGCTTACACCACGAGAACCTGGTTTGAGGGAAATTAGGAACAGGGTCCCTGGGAGAAAGTTATGCTTAGTGAACAGGGAGTTGGAAAGGATGGGGAAGACCAAGCCTGCAACCCGATGTCAGGACGGCACAGGGGATCTGAGAGAGAAGTGTGCCCTCCTGCCCACACCCGTGTGTTCTGTATAAGAGGATTGTATGTGAGGAAGAGGAAAAATAATAATGCCACAAGAGCCCCCAACCCTGCTGCCGTGAGTGCCCTCGACTCTTCTGAACAAAAAGGACATTAAGAGCGAAGCTGCTGCCCTGAGATGTTAGCAGGAGAGAGGCAATAATGGCCACCACAAGTTGGAGACCAATGCCTGAGACTCGCAGTGCAGAGAGGGCTGAGGCCTGGGGTTCCTTGTGGCCACGAGCAGGTCAGCACAGGATGCGGGACCTCAGTAATCCCACAGCAATGGCACTGAAACCCAGTGACCCCAGCACTGTGTGATGGAGAAAGCAGTTGGAGCCCTGGTCAGACAACGGCTCAGCTTTCTGAACAGGGCACCACCACCGTGTCTGCTCTCTTGGAGACTCAGGCACCTTGGGGCTAGGAGCTTGAAGGTAATTCCTGTCTAGTGGATGAGGATCACTCATTCAGCCCACCTGGCCATACAGTGTCAAAGTGCTCTTCTACGGTTCTCAAGCCGCGTGGGACCTTGGGAAGCCCTGGGTTACACTACAAACACAAGTGTGACTCACCCACCGGCAAGGAGTGTATTTCTTTAGAATGCCTCTGTGATATTCATTAGAGACCACCGTAGGATCTTGATAAAGAGGACAAGTGTGGCAACTTTCCACATTTAGTGGGCTTTAAAAAAGTTTTGCTCAAACTATTATCTAATACTAAAAACTTTTATATTCACGAAAAAGGTAATATTGAATCAGTCTCTGGTTGAGTAAGAAAAGGAAAAGAAGTGTACCCCCAAATGCTTTGAGGTGTTGCTCTACTTGCTTCTCTTCTGGAGAACAGTGTCCCACAAGTGAGATTCCTTGTAGAAGCCTTGAAATGGTGCAACAGCTGGTTTTATTGGAAAGAAGGGGTGCCAGTGCATATCAGACACCTCTTCCTGTCCATCAGATAGATTTCCTAGATGGCTGCAGGGTCAGTGTGCAGTCTGTGATAAATGCACTCACATATTGTAACCCAAAGAGAAACATGAAATGACTCCTTTGTCCAGGAGAATTTCAGAGGCCGAAAACTCCATGACCCTCTAACCTCCCAATCCCTTTCCTCTGTGCACTTTCTTTCCTCTTGCCTTGTTTTGTTGAGGGATTCTTTTGTTTTCTGATTCTGCTTCATTTGGCCAGCTCTCTGCGGGTCTTTGGCACCTGGGAAGGTCTGAATGTGGCCTTTGTGTTTGCTGAACTGTGCTGTGCCCAGCCAGGCAGAGATGATCACTAAGCTTTTCTATAGCTTCATAACTGCAAATTGCTCAGCCATTTGTTGTTTAATCCTCACAAACCCTTTGTCCTGGAGGCAGTGCGGCATTCTCATTGCCCTTCATTTTCCAGTTGAGGAGGTGGATAATATGTGACCTGTTCTAGGACACAGGTTGAGTTGAGAATCTGTCTGCTTGGGCCACGGGAGACTTGCAAGTGAACACAATAGCAGTGAAGCCCAACTGGGAAGAGTGAGTTAAACTGGGGTAGGCTGACGTTTGCATCCTTTTGAAGAAATTCTGATGCCCTAATTTGAAGGTGTGAGTTACTGGTTGAAGATCTGTAGGGGGGAATCATGCCACAAAGAGGGCTTGTAAACTCAGATTACTTCTGGGTGGTAGCACTTATAGAGATATAATTTTGAGGCTAGTGCCATATAGGTTCCTTGACTACTTCAAGTGATCTATCCAGGCAATAACGAGTCCATAAAAGTCTCAGTTCAGCAGCACACAGCCTGTACTCCCGACCTGCCTATTGCGATGGTTTTGTCCCTTCCACTGGACCATGTCATTTCCCCCACCTTTTGGAGGTACCTTTGTTTTCTGCTTCACTAAGAAAATCTAATTCATCAGGCTTTTAGCTTCTTCATTTGCCTTTTCATCTTTTCTAAGCTGTCCTTTTATTAATCCTCTCTCTCCTGTTTTCAAGAAAAAGCAGATCAGTTCTTTTGTCTGGGGGCAATCTTACCTTCTTCCCCTCGGTTGCCTTTTATTTACTTTCTCAATGATCTCCTTCATTATCCCCAGTCCCCTCTTCCTCTCTGGCATATAAAGTCTCCTCTGTTTAATCACTACATGTATGCATTCACGATCCTCCTTTACCTTGATTTCAGGTGACCCTAAAACTGTTTCCAGCTGCCTGAAGATATTCCTCTTGCAAATCTTTTGAACCAGAAGACTCCACCTTTTGTCTCCACTTCTTAACTCCCACCTTCAACTTCTTGTCTGCTCTGACATGACACGCTGTGGATGCTGCACTCACTCTTCTCTGTGTTTGGTCTCCAATGACCTGTGAGTGCACATACACAGGTATTTTTTTCTTGCCTTCACATGTGCTTATTGTACGCAACATTTACCATTGTAGATTATCCCATGCTGTTGGAATCTTTTTCTTATTGAGTCCTACAAATGCAGCCTGTCCTTGTCTCTTTCTGTGTTGCACTGTTCCCTGTGTCCTTCATAAGCCCCTTCAAGCATATCCAGAGGCTCTTTCTCATGTCCCTCAGATAACTTACTTAGGGCTTTCTCTAACGATCCACTATTATGACAACACGAGGCCCAATTCCCTACTTCTACCTTAAAATACTCTGCTGTGCTCCAACTCCTAATTTCAGACTTGTCACTGGACGTTTCCAAATTGCTGACATGACAGCAGCTGAGGCAAAATGTATCTAAAATGGAATTCATCATCTGCCCTCTAAAGCCTGCTTCTTCCTCCTGAGTTCCCATTTCTGTTAATTATGTCACCAAGGGCAAATTCTTAGGGCCACCTTTGATCCCTTCTCTCCTTGTCTCCTATGATCCAATTAAGTCCTGTCACTTCCTCCATCACAGTGTGCCTGGGATGTGTCCTTTGCCCCCACACTGCCGTGGTCCTGGTACACTGCCGTGGTCCTGGTACACTGCTGTGGTCCTGGTACACTGCCTCTGACTTGGCCTTCCTCATCTCTATCACTTGCTACCTGGCCTCTCTCTCCCCAGGCTCCCCTCTACAATCCAGGCGTCACATTCTCTACAAGAATTTCCCTACATTTCCTGTTGCAGAGTGATAGTTATTTTGATCACATTCTTTCCTGGCTCAGAAATTAGAAGTAGTTTCTCATTGCTTCTGAAATCAGCTTCAAACCTAGCTGCCTTCAGACTCTCTGCCTGTGGGCCCTGACACACAGTTCTAGCCCGTTCTCCCGCTTCATGTCCCACAAGACCCTCCTCCATTCAAACTTAAAATCCCTGAAATGCTCCTTGTTCTTTTTCACATCTCTGTTTTGGTTTATGGCATTTTCTTCTCCTCTGATGCACTTTGTCTGTTCTCCATCCCCAATGCTTCAAAACTCCTATTCTTCATGATCCATTTCAAATGCTACTTAACTCAAGGGGTCAATTCATATGAGAGAGGAAGGGAGGGAGGGAGGGAAGAAGATCCCTACAGTGTCCTGAACAGCCATTTCATTGACACTCTTAGCCATCCATGTACCGTGTGTCTCTCCATTGCTCTTATAGGCCATGCTTCTCAACCTCAGCTGTACAATAGAATCACCTGGGGAGCTTCTAAAAAATACCAAAGCTCAGGCTCCATCCCAGTCCAGTGAAATCAAAATCTCTGGCACCATGACCCGGTTATTCATATTTTTAGGGCTTATAGAGTGACTCCTCTGCGCAGCCAAGGATTAATGTCTACTACTATGTGAATTTTTGTAGATTATTTTTAGTGGTTATGCATTTTTTTTTTCTTTTTCCAACTTTGATTCTTGTGGGATTCTTTGTGTTTTAGCCTCCGTGATGTCTAGTACTGTTTTTTCTGTTTTGTTTTGTTTTTCGAGAAGGAGACTCGCTCTGTCACCCAGGCTGGAGTGCAGTGGTGTGATCTCAGCTCACTGCAACCTCCACCTCCCTGGTTCAAGCAATTTCTCTGTCTTAGCCTCCCAAATAGCTGGGATTACAGGCACATGCCACCAAGCCTGGCTAATTTTTTTTGTGTTTTTAGTAGAGACTGGGTTTCACCATGTTGGCCAGACTGGTCTAGAACTCTTGACGTCAGGCAATCCATCTGCCTCTGCCTTCCAAAATGTTGGGATTACAGACGTGAGCCACCATGCCCGGCCAGCACTGTTTTTTATACTCAGTGGAACTTCAAAGAAAAATAGTGTTAAGATTTAAAAATGGAAAACAAATAAAAAGAGTCGATTTTTAGGGAAGGAATGCCAACTGGCTCAGTGGCTATCCCACACTGGAAATGGTGAACTAAGAGTCCCTTGTATGTTAAATAACTAACTTCAAGTATTTGGTGTAATCCATTTGTATCCAAGCAGTTAATATGCCAGTTAATATTTATTAACATTTGTCTCAAGAGACCTTACTTGCCCATGTAATAATATTAGTTTGGTGCAAAAGTAATTGTGGTTTTTGCCATTAAAAGTAATTGTATGTGGCAATGAATATAATGCTACATACAACTCAAATACCTAGGATGAGTACTCGTTCTACCTCTTGGGTTGTTTTCAAGATTAAACACATAAAACTGGGAGAAAACAAAAACTTTAAAAAGCATAGTTAGATATTATTTTTAATGAAGCTGTATTTTTTTTTCAAGAAACGAATCTCAAAGAGCTTTTGTTCAATGCATTCTCCTTTTCAGGAACACCGTTGAATACCTTGAGTCAAAAGGAAAGCTTGTGGTGGGCATGTCTGCTTCTCTCCCTATGCTATATTTCTGATAAGAATTTGTGGATATTACAGAGTTTATTTTAGTCTAGGGGATGGAAATGAACTTAAATTCATTTCTACCTCAGGTGAGGCAGCCTCTTTCAGAAAAAAATAGGAAGCAAAGAAGGAAGACTACTGAGAAAATTCTTTTCAATTTAGAAAAGCACAGACTGCCTCTTGGAGAGTGATTTAATGGCCTGGACGTTGTAGCTGTATCGATTCATGCTCGAAATCTGGCTCAGTTTATCAGCTGTGTTGATCTTGGACAAAGTGCTTGGCCTCTTTGTGCTTTGGTGTCCTCAGCTGTGCATAAGTCTCAGTGTTGGGAGGATCGAGCCATATGATATATGGAATGTAGCTGACACTTAGTAGGACCTAACAGAAGTTCTCTTTTCCTTAAGGCACCAATGGCTATCAATGAGTCCTGTTCTTTCGTGACCTTAGCAGATTTCCTTTTAGTGTTTTTTAGGGTATGCATTTTAATGGTATGTTTGCAAACAGAAATATACAATTTTACTTTGGGTATGAGAGCTTTTCATTATTTTTTGAACCACATAATGATTCTCTTTCTTTCCTCTTCTTTAAATTCATTGAATTTGGAATTCCTTTGCAGTACCTTTGCCATAAATTCTACTCACTACATAAAATTTAAATCAAGCAGGTATAACATAATTGCCCTCATAAGGAGACTGTAGGACTGGGTACTAATTTTGCTTCCAAGAAATTCATGTTGCCATTTGAAAAAATTTCTGAACTGTTTTTCCCATTTGCAGAAGTTTCTGGAAACTCAGACTGAAGAGTCTGCATACTTTGATGGGCTTCTATTTAATGTATTGCCTTGAACATAGATTTCTTGAATGAGTCACGATATTCTCTTATAATCCTCATTCTGGTTACAAGTCCTATGCCATGAATCAAATCTTAGCAAAGAACAGTTTAGAAATCTTGAAAAAGGCCTGACATTTTGTTAAAACAACAGGCAACTGGATTTCTCCTGCCCTTCCTTATCACATTTCCTTTCCCTGTTCAACAACAGTACAATTTGTGTAGTGGTACTTTCAGTCTTACTTCTTTTTCCATACTGAAAGTAATTTTTAAGCATGAAATTGGGTACTTTGTTGCCCCCATACAGAAAGACTTTACAAATTTAGCTGGAATGGAGCTGAAGAGCACATAAAGTTGATGTCCAGGCCTATTTACATTGAAGTAAAACTAGATTTATGGATTGAAATGGGAAGCCTAATTTTTATGTGCCTCCTTCCTAAAAGCCAGCTATAATCTAGAGGGAAAACTATTTGAGCCAATCTAAGTGAACCCAGCCCATTTCATCTTCTAAGACTGGTTTGTTCATTACTTAGGGGATAAAGGCAGAGACTAGCTCATGGGGATTAAGGATGACAGAGTGACCCTCCAACACTAAGCTTTAAATGTGTTAGCATTTTTAGTGCCCTGTCCAGATAGCCTCAGTCTTTCAAAAAAATATTTTTGAAAGAATGATAGGATACATTTTTCTTCCACCCCAGTTTAAATTTTCTCAATTTCTATTCACTGTTCAATATTTCCAATTCCTGGGTAACTCATCAATTTTTTTTATTATTGTTTCTTTCCTAGCTTCTTCTGTTTCAGAGCTATGTTTCCCCAGTGGGCTACCACATCTTTGGGTTTCCAGTACTTGGAATTTTGCTTCCCAGTTGCAGAGCTAAGAAGCCAATTCACATTCCATTGTTGTCCCAAAGTCTTTTTCCTATTTTGAATACCCCATCTTGTCTGGATGTATCAAGGGGTAAGAAGTATGTATTACTTTGGCTTGAAAAATTCCTTTCTGAGACCCACTCCATTAGAAAACAATAATATTTGAAAGAAATCAGTCAATCCCAATTCCTAGGCCTGAACAGTTCAGATGATTTCAGAATCTTTTTGTGATTGTTTCTCTTCACATAGTGACTGAAACAATTCAGGCTTAAAACACATCCTGATCATTAGTTGGTATTACAGATGGTAGGATAAACAATTATCCTGAATTGAATTTTTCCCATCTTATCTATTTCAGGTAAAAGAGTCAGTGTAGAGCATGAGCTCTTAGATGAGATTTTCCAACGTTCCAAGCTTTTCCAATCCAGATGAAGTTTCTATCTGAGCTCCTGGCAAATATTGATATTTCCCCTGTAACCCTGATAGATTTCACCACAGTTCTGATACATATTCCTTGGTTTAATTATGTGCCATAGTTATAGAATTTTGGAAGTAAAGAGAAGCTTAAGGGTATCTAGTTAAATGCGCTCTTCCATAAACTACAGATGAGAGCATGGAGTTTGAATGGAATCTCAGAAAGATGAACTGGGGTATTTTTTAATTTAACTTTCCTCCTAAGAAAATAATCCTATCTCAGTATTTTCTAAATTAGGCCAGCCACATTTTTCTTGCCTTGACATTCTCAGTTACCTTTGGACAGAGTATGTGAGCCAAAATTTAGTAAAATGATAGACAATGATATTGCTATTTAATTCAGACTTTAGCACAATAACTTATCCTAAGTCAAGGCAAAAGAAAACATTGGCGGTATTCAATTACCTTTGATCAGTGCTGTCTACGTCACTTTCCTGATTGATTTCCTGAGAAGCAGTCATTTGGTGTAAATATGCCCTACATCTCACCACTGAAAATGGTACCCGCATTTTGTTTTGCTCCTTTTCTCTAAATAAGTAAGTTTATACAAGTGTGCTACTTCAATAACAATATATTTTGTAACACTTTTGTTGAGATATAAATCACATACCAAATGATTCACTTATTTAAGGTGTATAATTTAATGGTTTTTAGTATATTCACAGAGTTGTATAATCATCACCACAATCAATTTTAGAACATTTTAATTAGTTTCCAGAGAAACCCTGCATCTTTTAGCCATCACCACCCCTCAACACCCCCTCCTCCAACCACTAGTCTACTTTCTATTTTTATAGGTTTGCTTATTCTAGATATTTCATACAAAATAAATAATACACTATATGGTCTTTTGTGACTGGCTTTTTTTCCCTACTCAGCATAATGCTTTCAGGGTTCATCCGTGTTGTAGAATGTATCAGTACTTCATTCCTTTTTATGGCCACTTAATATTTCATTGTATAGATATACCACATTTTATTATCTATGTATCAGTTGATGAACATTTAAGCTATTTATACTTTCTGGCTATTATATATAATGCTGCTATGAACATTTGTTTCTAAGTTTTTTTTTTTTTTTTTTTTTTTTTGAGAGAGGGTCTTGCCCTGTTGCCCAGGCTGGAATACGGTGGTGCAATCATGGCTTACTGCAGTCTCAACCTCATGGGCTCAAGCAATCCTTCCACATCAGTAGGCATCCATACATATATCTATGTTTATATGTCTATCTACATACTATTTCTATATATTCCCTACCTTCCAAAAAGTGACCTGAGGCAATAAAAAGGGAATTTAAATTCATTAATCTGTTCAGTAAGCACTAGTTGTATCCTAAAAATCATGCACAGTTCATAGGATATTTTAAATGAATATGACAGGCTAAATAACTTTTAAGCAAGTAACTAAAAACATCTTATAGCTCACATGTCACCTTAAGCTTTATATTCCACCACTCATGGACTACAGAATCCTGAAGTAGATGGAGACAGCTTGATTTGTTCAGTTTCATTCAGCCTGCAATGGGTGCATCATCAAGTCTTTTGATTTTTGTTTTGAAATATGATTTCATTTTTATTACTATAACCTCTGAACTCCTGAGTTGCAGTCATGTGAAGGAACCGAGAGGCTAGGATGGAGTTTTGAGATTCCCACAGGAATTGGCAGGTTGAGATGAAGACAGTAAGTTTGGTTCTATCATGTTAAATGAAAGCGAGGAGTGACTGGGGCATATGCAGATAAAGATGAGGGGGATGAAAAAGAGTAGGGTTCCCCCAGAAAGTTGGAGGAGGAATAATCTGGAAGAAGTGTTGGCGAATAACAAAGATAGCTCACCCCATCTCCCAACCTTGACCTTACAGGCTGTGGAAGAATATGGGGCCTCCACTTGGGAGAGGGAGGAGGTCCTCAAGGACTCGCAGGATTCTACTGAGGCAGGGAGGTCAAGGACAGAGAGCAGCTGTGGTCCTCAGGTGAAGACTGAGGGCATTAAGAAAGCTGAGTTAACAAAAAAGCAGCAGCATACAGCAGTGGGAGGGGAAAAGGGCAGGCAGGTGCTTCTCCAACTGGATTTCGCTTTCTTTGGGGGTTTCTGTGTGCAAATTAGTGGTGATTCATGAGGTCAAAAACTCTGCTGAGGCAGGGGTTTGCACTGTTTATCGTCATCTTTGTGTTCAACAGAAACAATATTTGTACTGTAAGAGATAAGAAGATCTTATAAAATCTTCTTAAAAGATAAGAAGTATTTGTCCTTAAATGCTAGATTATTAAAGTTGCATTTGGTTTGACATTTTTTCATCTAAAAAAATTATTTTTGCTAATAATCAATGGAGTTTTAGCTAAAATCTGCCAGAGGAGAGAAATTGATGTCAACTGTTCTAGAAATGTTTGTGATGGTTTTGTTTTGCATCTAAGCGTTCCATGTATTTTCATAATTCACAAAAAAGAATTTAATAAATTTTATTGGTTATTACATGGGCTCGCTATCAGATGAGAAAACTAAAAAGAGAGTGAGTTAACTAACTTACTTGCTCGCTTTTACTTTTGAATAAAATATTTTTCTTTTCTATGTGCCTTATTCTCATGAAAGAAATAATTTTTACTTTTTCTGCTTATAAATATGATACATGGCCAGTGTAGAACATTTTTAAAACACCTAAAAGGGAAAAGATGAAAGAAGAAAGTATACATTTCTCCAGCTCCCACCACCCATAGGGGAAAAATATTGCTAACCCCTTTTAAAGAATGACCTATAAAGAAATAGTGATGCATAACTCAAAAGAAATTATGGAATAAGGTTAATGGCACATGGTTTAAGGTTTCTCTGCGATTGAATATTATTGTTGTGTTTTTGCCCTTAAAACTTTGTCTTTGTATCATGTAAGTGCAGTGAAAGTGTGTGTGCTTCTCGGTGGAAATGAATTCACCAGGAGGCCTGTGTGGACTTGCTGCTAGTCCCGCTGTGGGAGGGCATCTGTTTCAGTGCTGGACAACCTAATAGTCAGGAAGGTCTTTTTTATATGGTTTGTGCTTGTTAGAAAACATTTACTTGTGGTCAGATTTATGGTTAATGGAACAAAACAAAATAACCTAATAAATACCACTAGCTCAACATCCAGAATCTCCTAGTATAAGGACTGTATTTGAGGAACCAATCCGGGACATTTCAGAATCAGAAGAATACTATTCAATATCTTATTGCCTCTGGGCACTAAACATTAGCAGAATTGAACATATTGGTTTCGTTTCATTGAAAAGTGACTTGAATGTTTTCAAAGGATGTCTAACAAAAAAACAAGAAGTCCAGTGACTGCTAGTGCAATTGGGACTGGGACATGGGAACCCTGCCCAATTCATGAGAGCCTCTCAGTGGCTGCTAGGAGACAGCTCTGGGAAATATGTTCCTGAATAGGATTTGTTCGACTGGGGATGTGCTATCTTATTTTGAACTGTGATCCTTTCGGACACTTCCATCTCCTATATAAATTAATGACAAATTTATTTGTCTATGGAGCAGAAACAAGGTGATCAGAGGAGACTATAAAATAGTTCTGTGGTCAGTTATTCCAAAGCTAGGCTACAGGTGGGTGAAGTAGTAGATGACATGATTTGGGGACATGGGGAGGACAAAGATGAATTTACCTGGAATTATGTATTCCATGGGCCTGCACAAACACCCCCGTCCCCTTTTAGAGATGTAGAAATCACCTGCTAAGATTCGCCTACTTTCCTGGAGACACAGAACTGTATAGGGGAAGGAGCGTGGGTTTTCATGTCAGGCAAATATCCTAATGCTGGTCCTATCAACGACCCAATCTTAGAGGTAGGAAAAGAGTCACTAGCACTCTGTTTTCCTTGAAAAATTAAAAGATTGAAAATATATGGCTGTTGCCACGTGTTTGGCCCCGTGCAATGCTGCAGCAGTCTCCTTACTGAAGCTTTTGTCCACATTCCTAGCTGCAAAGGCAATGTTATAAGCTCCATGTGGGCAAGGTCATGTTTATTGGGTCTACAGATGTATCTCCAGGGCCTGGCACAGTGTGTGCTGAATAAATATTTGTTGATAAAGAGAGAAAAGGTGGGAATAGTCAGAGTCATAGAGGTAGAAAGTAGAAGAGTGGTTACCAGGGACTGGAGGAGGCGGTAATGGGGAGTTATTGATTAACAAGTGTAGAACTTCAGTTTGGGATGATGAAAAATTCTGGAGATGGATAGGGGTGACAGTTGCACAACAATGTGAATGTAATGAACTTAAAGACACTGAACTGCACACACAGAAATGGTTAAAATGATAAATTTTATGTCACATGTATTTTAAACCCCCCACCCCCAGAAAAGATGGACGTATCTCTGTGGAAATAACGTTCCCTGTCTCAGTAAGGTTTCATTATTTTCTTAGTCGCAGCTCATGTAAACCAAAACATTTTGTTATCAACAACTATAGCTCATGTTTTTTATAAGATTTTGTATTTTCTACATTAGTGGGCTCATTTTAGCCATACTTTCTTCTGAGAGGTAAGCAGGCAGGGTGGGTATTAACTGTCTCTAAAGCATGGGACTTGTTTACGTAGCAAGTTAAGAGCATTATTTGACATAGAAACGGGATTATTTTCCTAGGGCTTTTGGAGAATGTACATAATTTTACACAATAAGCAGGAATAGGTAATATGCAAGGTCATGGCTGAGAAGTGCTGTGATGTTCTGGCGTAAGGATTTCAATTTGGTGGTAAAGAGAACCCTTGCCTGCTCAGTGTTGATCTAAAGTTGACTGGGTAGAGCATCTTTCATGATGTTTTGCTCAAGGGAAATGAGATTGGTTCTGATCTCTGTCAGCCTGAGGAGGCTTCTTCTGTTTTCTATGGCCTCTGTTCCTTCTTTCCATAGTTCTTTAGGGCATTGCTTATTTATTGTGTCCCCCTGAGGCAGCAGACAGTGTTTAAGTTCTACTTAAGGGGTGTTACTTTTCTGCTTCCCTATTTATGTTAGAGATGATTATGGCTCAAAGAATCTCCATGTTTCCTCACATTTCCTAGCCTTCTGTAGCTAGGCAGGGCTATGCGATAACTGGCCAATGGGTAGAGCAGAAGCAATGCTGTCACTTTCAGACTCAAGCAGTTAAGGATCCATATGAAGCCCTCCAGGTCTCTCTTCCACTCCTCTAGTGATTTGGAAAGTGTTGAGATGTGAAGCATCTGTCAGTGTTGGTCCCTGAGTCACCATGTGGAACAGATCTCCATCCCCTCTCCTTTGCCTTCTCCCACCCTGCAAGCATGAATGAGAAACATATCCTTGGTATCTTAAAATTATGATATCTCAGAGTCAATTTTTAAATTCTTATCTTGACTCACCCCCTATTAGGCAGACTCACCCCCATTCTCCTAGAAAGCAGGAGTTATGTGCATGTGCTTCTAAAAATCTTTGTATCCTGGGTACTTCACACAGTGTTTTGCATGTGGTAGATGCTGAGCATGTGCTTACTGAATGAATAAATACATGAAAAGGTAACTGAATGAATTCATAATTGGCCATGCTAAGTATTCAAAGTGAACACAACATGAGCTGTCTTATCTACTTCTGGATGTCAATAGCCCCTAGAGTTCTTAGAGTCTCCTTTGCCTACAATCTCCCTTCTTAGACTTGTTCTCATCTGTGAAGGTGCAGAGTGCTGACTGACTCCCATGGCATGCTGGGAAAGAAAAGCATAGAAAACACTTTACATTCTGTTTTGCCACTACCCCTGCTCAGCCTATCCTCTGAGCCTCAGCTCTCTTCATTTTTATAATTCTGTCCCTGAACTGGGATTGAGACAAATCTTTTGCTTCTATTTGACATTTTCTTCTGCTTTAAAAAATGGGGAAAAAATAATTATAATTTTGGCAGCTGGCCTCTTAACCAGTGCCATGCACTGTAATAAATGCTTTACTTGAATTATTTAATTTTCATGACACTCAGTGAGATAACTACTATTAGAACCCTAGTTTAGAGGGGAGTAAACGGAGACACCTGAGCTGGATTTGCCCTGGGTCTCACAGCAATGGGAAGCAGAGTAGCAGAGCTGGAATCCCTGTCATGGGCTCTCTGGGATCAGGGCTGATGTTCCTAACCATTAAACTGTTCTCCAACACTGTGTCCCTGTTTGCAACTTTTCCAGAGCTTCCCTGCTGCGGAACTCAATCTCTGGACTCCACACCTCCAACAACCTGGCCCCCAGGCACTTCACTGCCACATGGCTCACAGCCCCACATCCTCTGGCTTCTTTACTAAGAAGCTACACAGTTCTTGCTGGTTACTGTGCTAACTGCCCAGCCAGCTGTTCTGTCCCTAGGATTCCTCAGGCTGGGCAGTCCCCGTACTTGCTGCTCTGTGAAGTCTTTCCCTCCCCTGGTTGGATTCCCTCACATGTCTCAATTATTTCCACGCATTAGCCATTGAGAGGATCATGGTTCAAGGCAGATTTTCTGGCCTCCTCTTCACCTGTGTGCACTGAGCTCTTAGGTCTCCCTTGTTCATCTGATGGACAGCCATGAGATCACATTGCTTGGCTGGTGTCTAAAGTGATATTGTTCTCATTGCTAGAGGATGTCATGTGGTAGTCTTTGAATATTCTTAAGACTTAGACACCTCCTCGACAGACACGCATATAATGGTTGCTGAGGATACGTCCTGCTGCTTCTAAGATGTTAGAGTCAAGAGAAACCCAAGGTGAAGCTTTTATTTATTATTTTCTGAACACTCTATGTCAATTTATTCTTACTTTTTAAATATTGAGGCATAATTTGCATGCAGTAAGTGCACATGTCTTTAGGCACAGTTTTCAGTCAGACCTACTTTAGGAAGATGAGTTTTTAGAAGTGAACTCCCTTACAATCTCCCTGAATCCATGGACCCTATGGTAAGTCTTCAAGATCTCAAAAGAAAAGTCCTATTTCCTTTCTGACTTTATATAACACTTATTAAATAACTTTTCTTTTTTTTTTTTTTTTTTAAAGTAATACATGCTCATTGTAGAAAATGCAGAGAAATTCTGTAGAGCTCTTTGTCCAAGTCTGGTGGGTTCTTTCTGAAATTTTGAGTTAAGGCCCCCGTACATAAATCTCTGTTCCTCATTTAAATCAGCTGACACAAAACTGACTTTAAATTCAGACCACTAGATCTTGGATTCAAGGCAGCAACTGAGGCCCCTGTTTGGGTTGAATTATGCATTGTAAGCTGTTCGGAAGAAGGTCAAAAGTGCAAGCCCTAGGAGACAGGGAGGCCCCCAAAGGAGGGTGATTGTACTGCCCCAGATAGCTCTCACCCTGAGCAGAACCATCTCCAGAAATAACATGTGTGGGTGACAGCAATCAACAGCACTCAGATTTGGAATTCCAGACAGCCACAAACATATCAACCTAAATGTAAAGTGGCACTGCTAACAGTACATCTATAATTACATCTCATTTTATTAGTTGCAAAGCATAATTGTATCCAGAAAATTCCCAATGCAAATATATGCTACAGAGATAATATATATGTTGCTCTGAGAAAACAATGTGGTAGGGAAGTTTCAATAATGCTAAGTGATTTTCTAGCACTCATCACTGATTAAGGGCCATCTGGGCTGTAGAAAAGCAGGGGAAGGGGAGCTGCCAGAAGTCAGGATGTCTGAATTCTCTCTGGACTCTCAAATCTTTTAATCTCTCAACTCTTTGCCCTTAAGTGTCTTGAGGGTGGGGAATGGCTTTGGAAAGCACCAGGCAAGCAGTTATATTCCCAGGACTGGATGCTCAGGCAGCTGGTTTTGGTAGAGCTGAGGTTTAGGCCAACCCTGATGCGTGCACCACTGGCAAAGTGATAATCATAACATGCCCTTTCAAGACAGCCCATGCAGCTCTGAAGGGATGTTAAATGCCATGCCTTTCTTCATCTAAGATATATGAGTACAGATCTAATGATGAATATAATTGTTTTAAGCACTGGCTTTGGGAGCTGAAAGATGTTAGAGATCAAACTCTGTATCTATGAATGTTAGAATTGTATTAGGATTGAGCTGAAATAGTCTTATTACTAAGGTAGATATGAAAGCGAAAGTAGAGAGCACAGCACTTTACATGAAGATGCTAAGAAGATGTTATTGTTAATAATGAGATTATCCAGAAACTCAAAATACTCATATGCCTAGAAGAAAAATCATAATCCACTTTCAAATAGTTTTCAAATACAATGGCAGTTTTCACTATCATAGTTTCAGTTTTTATTTATTTAGTCACATTAGAGATCCTTCTAAAGATAGATTATACCTTTTTAATGCTGTTGTTAAGAAATGATTGCCTATTCTTAGAGCCAATGAAGCAATCATTTCAGATAGTTAAAACTACCTTTTTGAATACATCTGACAACAATTTCAAAGACATTGCAAAGAAATGACCTGTTGTGTGCATCAGTTGATCAGTGCAATATGTTTAATTTCCACTGGAGTCTTTCTGAAGAGTTGCAATAGGACGAGTGATGCAAGGCATTTGAATTGGGAGAAAGGCATTCATGGAGTTAATATGTTTGTTTCACAGTTTTTTGGAGATGCTAAAGATCTCTGCTTCTCTCTCTTACTAGGTTCAGCCATTTGACAGTGAAAGAGAGTGTGGAGGAAAGGGAAAGGTAGGAGAATGCCCGAGGGCACAAGCAAGATCCTCTTCACCATGGGAGCTGGAATATGGCCATCTGATGCCTGCCATATGCCTGTTTTTTGTATTTTGGAAAGGGGCTCAGTGAGGGGTCTGGAGATTCTCGTGGGCCTGAGAGGAATACCTTCAGCCAATTCAGATGTTTCTAGATATACAAGGAGGGATGTAGGGGTGAGCCTCTTTAAGAATTCTAGCAGCTTAATGGGAAAGAAAAATGCTTAACTATGTTGCCCATTAGGATGGGAAGCCAGTCCTAACACCATTGCCTTTCAGCTACTGATAAGTGTTGAACTTCTGTGTTGTGACCTGTAAGCCAGGAGCCACCTGGTGAGGGGTGACAGCAGGTGGGAGGTTCCCAGGGACAATTCTTTGAGCCCAGACATGAGAGAGAGATATCTATGTGTTGGAATTTCTGCAGAGTAATTCTAATATGCCTTCTATGTATGTATGTATATAATAGGTGTGTATATATATGTACTATATTATAGGTGTACATATATATGTATGTAATGAACGTGGGCTAGGGAATGACTGCAGTGTGTGAGTGACCATGTGGGAAGGCAGCCCTTGTTTAGTGTGAAATGGCCACAAGGACTCACCCTCTTCTCCTGCTAATACTGATTTCATCCCCATGCCCCTTTTTCTTCACAACATAGATAGATCGTCATACCTGGAACTGTTTCCCTTCAGCCTCACTCCTCATTTTCCATTTTACCTCTCTGCTGGCTCATAGTGGAGTTGGTGATGGCAGAATTCTGGAAAGAGGCAGAAGCAGGGATAGCAGATTTCTAAATGTACAATGATGTGGCTAATGGCACATCTATAATAATGTTTTGTTAGTTGCAAAGGGCAATTGCATCCAGAGTGGCCTTGTTCCTAGCCAGACTGAAATGCTGCCTCTGTGTGATGTTTTCACAAATGGGTGACTAAAGGACTTTGGGGACACACTTATCTCATTCTTGCCTTATTATTCTGTTTTATTTTATCTTTTTTTTCATTTCAATAGGTTTTTGGAGAACAGGTGGCGTTTGGTTACATAAGTAAGTTCCTTAGTGGTGATTTCTGAGATTTTGCTCTACGCATCACCTGGGCAGTGTACACTGTACCCATTGTGTACTCTTTTATCCCCCACCCCCTCCCACCCTTTCTCCTGAGTCCCCAAAGTCCACTGTATCATCTTTATGCCTTTGCGTCCTAAGTGAGAACATACAATGTTTTTCCATTCCTGAGTTACTTCACTTAGAATAATGGTCTCTAGTTCCATCCAGGTCCCTGTGAATGCCATTCTTTTATTTCTTTTCATGGCCGAGTAGTATTCCATTAAACACACACACACACACACACGTGCACACACACACACACACACACACACACACACCCCACACCACATTTTGTTTATCTACTCATTGATTGATCGGCATTTGGGCTAGTTCCATATTTTTGCAATTGCTAATTGTGCTGCTGTAAACATGTGTGTGCAGGTATCTTTTTCATGTAACGACTTCCTTTCCTCTGGGTAGATACCAAGGAGTGGGATTGTTGGATCAAATGGTAGGTCTACTTTTAGTTCTTTTTTTGTTTTTTTCATGAGACAGAGTCTTGCTCTGTCACCCAGCCTGGAGCACAGTAGCCCGATCTTGGCTCACTGCAATCTCCACTTCCCAGGTTCAAGCAATTCTCCTGCCTCAGCCTCCTGAGTAGCTGGGATTACAGGCGCATGCCACTGCGCCCAGCTAATTTTTTGGTAATTTTTAGTAGAGACGGGGTTTCACCGTCCTGGCCAGGCTGGTCTTGAACTCCTGACCTTGTGATCCACCTGCCTCAGCCTCCTAAAGTGCTGGGATTACAGGTGTGAGCCACCGTGCCCAGCCCTACTTTTAGTTCTTTAAGGAATCTCCACACTGTTTCCATAGTGGTTGTACTAGTTTACATTTTCACCAACAGTGTAAAAGTGTTCCCGTTTCACCACGTCCACTCCAACATCTATTATTTTTTGATTTTTTGGATTATGATCATTCTTGCAGGAATGATGTGGTATCTCATTGTGGTTTTGATTTGCATTTCCCTGATAATAATGTTGAGCATTTTTCATACGTTTGTTCCCTATTTGTATATCTTCTTTTGAGAATTGTCTATTAATGTCCTTAGTCCACTTTTTGATGGGATTGTTCGTTTTGTTGTTGTTTTGTTTGAATTCCTTGTAGATACTGGATATTGGTCTTTGTCAGATGTATAGATTGTGAATATTTTCTTCTAATCTGTGGGTTGTCTGTTTACTGCTGATTATTTCTTTTGTTGTGCAGAGCTTTCTAGTTTAATGATCAACATCTATTTATTTCGGTTTTTGTTGTATTGCTTTTGGGTTCTTGGTCATGAAGTCTTTGCCTAAGCCAATGTCTAGAAGGGTTTTTCCAATGTTATCTTCTAGAATTTTTATAGTTTCAGGTCTTAGATTTAAGTCTTTGATCCATCTTGAGTTGATTTTTGTGTAGGGTGAGAGATGAGGAGCCAGTTTTATTCTTCTACATGTGGCTTGCCAATTATCCCAGCACCATTTGTTGAATAGGGTGTCCTTTCTCCATTTTATGTTTTTGTTTACTTTATCGAAGATCTGTTGACTGTAAGTATTTGGCTTTATTTCTGGATTCTCTATTCTGTTCCATTGGTCTATATGCCTGTTTCTATACCAGTACCATGCTGTTTTGGTGACTATGGCCTTATAGTATAGTTTGAAGTCCAGTAATGTAATGTCTCCAGCTTTGTTCTTTTTGCTTAGTCTTACTTTGGCTATATGGGCTGTTTTTTGTTTCCATATGAATTTTAGGATTTTTTTTTCTAGTTTTGTGAAAAATAGCGGTGGTATTTTGATGGAGATTGCATTGAATTTGTAGATTGCTTTTGACAGTATGGTCATTTTCACAATATTGATTCTACCCATCCATGAACATGGATTGTGTTTCCATTTGTTTGTGCCATCTATGATTTCTTTCAGCAGTATTTTGTAGTTTTCCTTGTAGAGATCTTTCACTTTCTGGGTTAAGTATATTTCTAAGTATTTATTTATTTATGTATTCATTTATTTTTGCAGCTATTATAAAATGAGTTGGGTTCCTGATTTGATTCTCAGCTTGGTCACTGTTGGTGTATAGCAGGGCTTTGATTTGTGTATGTTAATTTTTTTATTGCAAAACTTTGCTGAATTTATTTACCAGTTTGAAGAGCTTTTTGAATGAGTCATTAGGGTTTTCTAGGTATATGATCATGTCATCAGCAGAGACAGTTTGATTTCCTCATTACCAATTTGGATACCTTTTATTCCTTTCTCTTGTCTGATTGCTCTGGTAAGGATTTCTGGTACTATGTTGAAAAGAAGTAGTAAAAGTTGGCGTTCCTAACTTGTTTCAGTTCTCAGGGGGAATGCTTTCAACTTTTCCCCATTCAGTATGTTATTGATTGCGGGTTTATAATAGATGGCTTTTACTACCTTAAAGTACGTCCCTTCTATGCCTATTGTGCTGAGGGTTTTAGTCATAAAGAGATACTGGATTTTGTCAAATACTTTTTCTCTGTCTATTGAAATGAACATGTGATTTTTATTTTTAATTTTCTTCATATAGTGTATTACATTTATTGGCTTGTGGGTGTTAAACCATCCCTGCATCCTGGGATAAAATCCACTTTATCATGGTGGATTATTTTTTGGATATGCTGTTAGATTTGGTTAGCTAGTATTTTGTTGAGGTTTTTTGCCTCTGTGTTTATCAGGGATATTGGTCTGTAGTTTTCTTTTTTCTGTTATGTCTTGTCCTGGTTTTGGTATTAGGGGGATACTGGCTTCATAGAATGATTTAGGGAGGATTTCCTCTTTTTCGATCTTTTGGAATAGTGTCAATAGGATTGGTGCCAATTCTTCTTGAATGTCTGATAGAGATCCACTGTGAATCCATCTGGTTCTGGACGTTTTTTTGTCAGTAACTTTAAAATTTTCATTTTAACCTCACTGTTTGTTATTAGTTTGTTCAGAGTTTCTATTTCTTCCTGGTTTAATCTAAAAGGGTTGTATATTTTCAGGAATTTATTCATCTCCTCTAAGTTTTCTAGTTTATGCAGATAAAGGTGTTCGTGGTAGCCAGTGGCCTTGAATGATCTTTTGTTTTTCTGTGGTATTGGTTTTAATATCTCCGGTTTCATTTCTAATTGAGGTTATTTGGATCTTTTCTTTTCTTGTTTAATCTCGCTAATGGTCTATCAATTTTATTTATCTTTTCAAATAACCAGCTTTTTGTTTCATTTATCTTTTGCATTTTTGTTTGTTTTAGCTTCATTTAGTTCTGCTTTGATCTTCGTTATTTCTTTTACTCTGCTGGATTTGGGTTTGGTTTTTTCTTGTTTCTCTAGTTCCTTTGAGGTATGACCTTAGATTGTCTATTTGTCCTTTTTCAGACTTTTTGATGAAGGCATTTGATGCTATGAACTTTCCTCTTAGTACCGCTTTTGCTGGATGCCAGAGGTTTTGATAGGTTGTGCCACTATTATCCTTCAGTTCAAGTAATTTTTAAATTTCCATCTTGATTTCATTGTTGACACAATGATCATTAAGGAGCAGGTTATGTAATTTCCATGTATTTGCATGATTTTGAGGGTTCCTTTTGGAGTTGATTTTCAATTTTATTCCACTGTGGTCTGAGAGAGTAGTTGGTATAATTTTGATTTTCTTAATTTTTTTGAGACTTGTTTTGTGGCCTATTGCATGGTTTATCTTGGAGAATGCACTAATGAATAGAATGTATGTTCTGCAGTTGTTGAGTGGAATGTTCTGTAAATATATGTTAAGTCCATTTGTTCTAGGGTATAGTTTAAGTCCATTGTTTCTTTGTTGATTTTATGTTTTGATGGCCTGTCTAGTGCTGTCAGTGGAGTATTGGAGTCCTGCTATTGTTGTGTTACTGTGTATCTCATTTCTTAGGTCCAGTAGTAATCGTTTTATACATTTGGAAGCTTCAGTGTTAGGCACATATATATTTAGGATTGTGGTATTTTTCTGTTGGACTAGTCATTTATCATTATATAATGTCCTTCTTTGAATTTTTTAACTGCTGTTGCTTTAAAGTTTGTTTTGTCTGAAATAAGAATACCTGATTGGTTGCTTTTGGTGTCCATTTGCATAGGATATCTTTTTCCACCCGTTTACCTTAAGTTTATTTGAGTCTTCATGTGTCAGGTGAGTTCCTTGAAGACAGTAGATATTTAGTTGGTGAGTTCTTATCTATTCTGCCATTCTGTATCTTTTAAGTGGAGCATTTAGGCCATTACATACATTCAACATTAACATTGATATGTGAGGGATTGTTCTATTCATCATGCTATTTCTTGCCTGAATACCTTTTTTTTTCTTTTTTCCATTGGGTTATTGTTCTACGGAAACTGTGAAATTTATGCTTTAAGGATATTCTACTTTGATGTATTTTGAGGATTTGTTTCAAGATTTAGAGTTCCTCTTAGCAGTTCTTGTAGCACTGTCTTGGTAGTGGTGAATTTGTGAATTTGTTTATCTGAAAAAGATTGTATCTTTCCTTTATTTATGAAGCCTAGTTTCACTGACTACAAAATTCTTGGCTGATAATTGTTTTGTTTAAGGAGGCTACAGATAGGACCTCAATCCCTTCTAGCTTGTAGGGTTTCTGCTGAGAAATCAGCTGCTAATCTGATAGATTTTCCTGTATAGGTTACTTGGTGCTTTTGCCTCACAGCTCTTAAGATTCCTTTGTCTTGGCTTTAGATAACCTGATGACTATGTGCCTAGGTGATGATCTTTTTGCAATTAATTTCCCAGGTGTTCTTGGAACTTCTTGTATTTGAGTGTCTAGATCTCTAGCAAGGCTGAGGAAGTTTTCCCCAATTATTCTCTCAAATATGTTTTCCAAGCTTTCAGATTTCTTTTTCCTTGGGAAGACCAATATTCTTAGGTTTGATCATTTAACATAATGCCAAACTTCTTGGAGGCTTTGTTCATTTAAAAAAATGTTTTTTTTCTTTGTCTTTGTTGGATTAGTTAATTTGAAAACCCTTTCTTCAAGCTCTGAAGTTCTTTCTTCTACTTGTTTGATTCTGGCCAAGCACTGGTGGCTCACACCTGTAATCCCAGCCCTTTGGGAGGCTGAGCTGGGTGGATCACCTGAGGTCAGGAGTTCAAGACCAGTCTGACCAACATGGAGAAACCCCCGTCTCTACTAAAAATACAAAAAACTAGCTGGGCTTCGTGGTGCATACCTGTAATTCCAGCTACTTGGGAGGCTGAGGTGGGAGAATTGCTTGAACCTGGGAGGCAGAGGTTGCAGTGAGCTGAGATCACACCATTGCACTCCAGCCTGGGCAACAAGAGTGAAACTCCGTCTCAAAAAAAAATTTTTTTTTCCTTTGGCTTTGTTGGATTGGTTAATTTGAAAACCCCTTTTTCAAGCTCTGAAGTTCTTTCTTCTACTTGTTCAGTTCTATTGCTGAGACTTTCCAGTGCATTTTGCATATCTCTTAAGTGTGGTCTTGGTTTCCAGAAGTTGTGATTGTTTTTTTATTTATGCTATCTATTTCACTGGAGGTTTTTCCATTCATATCCTGGATCCTTTTTTAAAAAATTTCCTTAAGTTGGACTTCACTGTTGTCTGGTGCCTCCGTGATTGGCTTAATAATTGACCTTCTAAATTCTTTCTCTGGTATTTCAGAGATTTCATCTTGGTTTGGATCTATTGCACGTGAGCCATTGTGAACTTCTTGGTGGTGTTAAAAAACATTGTTTTTTCATATTACCAGAATTTTTTTCCTGGTTCCTTTTCATTTAAGTAGACTATGTCAGAGGAAAGTTCTGGGACTCAAGGGCTGCTCTTCAGGTTCTTTTGTCCCACAGATTGATCCCCTGATGTGGTGCTATCCCCTTTCTCCTAGGGATGGGGCTTCCTGAGAGCCAAACTGCAGTGATAGTTATTTCTCTTTGGAATCTAGCCAGCCAGCAGAGCTACCAGACTCTGGGCTAGTACTGGGGAGCATCTACAAAGATTCCTGTGATGTGATCTGTCTTCAGGTCTCTCAGCTGTGGATACCAGCACCTACTCTGGTGGAGGTAGCAAGGGAGTGAAGTGGACTTGGTGAGGGTCCTTTGTTGTATTTTTGTTAAATGCGCTGGTTTTGTGTTGGTTGGCCTCCAGCCAGGAGGTGGTACTTTCAAAAATACAGCAGCTGTGGTTATATCGGGAGGATCATACAGTGGGTGGGGCCATAAAGCTTCCAAAAAATTATGTCTTTTGTCTTGGGCTACCAGGGTGGGTAGAAAAAACCCATCAGGTAGGGGCAGGGTTAGGCATGTTTGAGCTCAGACTCTCCTTGGACAGGGCTTGCTGTGACTGCTGTGGGAGATAGGGGTGTGGTTCTCAGACCAATGGAGCTATGTTCCCAGGGGGATCATGGCTGTTTCTGCTGTGTCACATTAGTTACTATGGAAGTGGGAGAAATCCGGAAGCCACAGGCCTCACCCAGGTTCCACATACCCCACAGCCCAAAATGCCAGTCACTCCCACCATGCCCCACCAACAGCACCAAGTTTATTTCCAGGCAGCCAGTGAATAGGGCTGAGAACTTGCTCCAGGCTATAAGCCTCCCAGCTAAGAAAGCAAACAGACTTAAATTTTCTTGGCTGTCCCATGGAGCCTGCAGCAACAATCTATTTCCTTCAAAGGGTCTGTGGATTATCTCGGCTTTCCTGGTATTTCTGTGGTAGTTCTTGGAGCAAAAGTTCATGATGTGGGTCTCCACATGTACTATCTGTCTGAATGGGAGCTGCAAGTTAGTCCTGCCTCCTATCTGCCATATTTTCCTATCTCCCCTAATTATTCTTTTAGTCCAAATCTCTGGACTCCGTTGTTAGTGTGGTTTTCCTTTCCCTTTTAAGTGCAGAGTCTTTCTGAACACTTCCATTATTGTACAATTGGAGCTGTAAAACATTTTGGGAGGGTGTCTTTTAAATATCCCGGTAAATACTGAAGGACATTATTAATCCAACTCCTTTTAAATGTCCAGCAAGAAAAAAAGAAAAGTACATACATTTCTTCCCAATTTGATTTAATTTGCATTATGTAAGGTAGCCTACTAGATAAAGCTACCCCTCTGGGACAAAAGACTTTTGGAAGAATTTTGGACCTTCTCACTCTTAACAATCTTAGAAGGTGGCTTAATTCTTTATTCATTCGTTCATTCGTTCATTCATTCATTCATTCACTGGTATTTATCACATACTTATTGTGTGCCAGTTGCTATAGTGGGCTCTGTAATACAAAGGTGAATGAGGCAGTCTTTAACTTTCAATGGGGAAGACAGAATCATAAGCAATTGTTGTGATACTGTATATGGAGGGGAGGGTAGAGACAAGAACAGGATGTCGTGGGAGACCTGGCCCAAGGGGCCGCTTAACCAAGCTGAGGGTCTTGGGCAGGCTCAGTGGAGAGAGTGAGGCCTGAACTGACACATGAAGGTTGAGGAGGCTGAAGAAAGGACAATAAGGTATGGGGGAGAGGGACTCAAACAAGTCCATTGGATTTGGGAATTAGGAGACCACTAGTGACATTAGCCAGGGCAGTTTCAATAGAATGGTGGGGATTTTTCAATAGAAAGCTGGATTGTAGCAGACTGGAGAGTGGCCAGGGAGTAAGAAAATGGAGATGAAAGGGAAAGGATGAGGACAAGAGGATGGTGGCTTCCAGCGAATCTTGGGTTAAGGATGTATTTATTTTTATTTTTTATTTTTTAGGGCTTGAAAAATTTGTGCAGTTTTCCAATAGAGTAAAGGAGGAAGGGCTGGGAAGTATGGGAGAGAGCTGGGCAAATGGTGATAGCCAAGGGTTCAGGTGAATGGGAAGGCTTTACATAATGAGAGTTGCCCTGGAAGAGAAGGTTTGGATCAACCTGATCTGTATAGTAAGATTTTCCTTTTGGTGCCTGTTTGGTATAATGGGACAGGAGGCACTGCTATGTTTTGGCTCTGTGTCCCCACCAAAATCTCACCTTGAATTGTAATAATCCCCCTGTCTCCTGGGAGGGACTCAGTGGGAGGTAACTGAATCATGGGGGTGGATTTTTCTCATACTGTTCTCCCATGCTGTTCTCATGAATAAGTCTCATGAGATCTAATTTATAAACTCTTTATAAAACCGTTAGATCTCTAGAGATGATCTCAGATGGAGATAGGGAACTTGTTGGTAACTGGAGCAAAGATGACTCTTGTTACACTTTAGCAAAGAAACTGGCAGTATTTTGCCCTTGCCCTAGAGATTTGTGGATCTTCAATCTTGAGAGAGATTGAAGAAATGTCTAAACAGCAAAGTGTTCAAGAGGTGACTTGGGTGCTCTTAAAAGCATTCAGTTTTATAAGGGAAACAAAGCATAAAAGTTTAGAAAATTTGCAGCCTGATGATGTGATAAAAAAGTGAAACCCATTTTCAGAGGAAAAATTCAAGCAGGCTGTAGAAATTTGGATAAGTAATGAGCAGCTGAAGATTAATGGCCAAGACAATGGGGAAAATGTCTCCAGGGCGTGTCTTCATGGCAGTCCCTCCCATCACAGGCCTGGAGGCCTAGGAGGAAAAAATGGTTTTATGGGCCAGGCCCAGGGCCCCTGTGCTGTGTGCAGCCTAGGGACTTGGTGCCCTGTGTCCCAGCCACTCCAGCTGTGGCTAAAAGGGGCCAAGGTATGACTTTGACTGTGGGTCCAGAGAGTATAAGCCCCAAGACTTGGCAGCTTCTATGTGATGTTGGGTCTACAAGTGCACGGAAGTCAAGAACTGAGGTTCGGGAACCTCGGCCTAGATTTCAGAGGATGTATGGAAATGCCTGGATATACAGGCAGAAGTTTGCAGGGATGGGGCCTTCATGGAGTGCCTCTGCTAGGGCAGTGGATAAGGGAATTGTGGGGTTGAAGCCTACATACCAAGTCTTCACTGGGGCACTGCCTAGTGGAACTGTGAGAAGAGAGCCACCGTTTTCCAGACCCCAAAATGGTAGATCCATTGACAGCTTGCAGCATGATCCTTGTAAAAGCCACAGACACTCCATGCCAGCCCGTAAAAGCAGCTAAGAGGGGGTTATACTTTGCAAAGCCACAGGGGTGGAGCTGCCCAAGACTGTGAGAACCCACCTCTTGCATTGGTGTGACCTGGATGTGAGACATGGAGTCACAGGAGATCATTTTGGAGTTTTAAGCTTTGGCTGTTCCGCTGGATTTCAGACTTGCATGGGGCCTGTAGCCCCTTTGTTTTGGCCAATTTCTCCCATTTGGTATGCGTGTATTTACACAATGCCTGTACCCCCATGTATCTAGGAAATAACTAACTTGCTTTTGATTTTACAAGCTCATAGGCAGAAGGGACTTGCCTTGTCTCGGGTGAGATTTTGGACTGTAGACTTTTGAGTTAATGCTGAAATGAGTTAAGTATTTGGGGTTTGATACATGAAAATGCCAGAATAAGCCTAATCCCCAAAGGAGGCTTTCTAAATCAGAGGTTACAAACAGTTGCTCAGGATCCATATTAGGCCCACAGAGATACTTCATTTGGCACATATGCTGTTTTGTGTCAAATAAATTAAAATAAAATCATGCATGATTAGTTTTGAAATGTGAGGATGTCATATTTAGGAGGAGTCATGATATGATTTATCTCTTTGTCCCCACCCAAATATCATCTTGAATTGTAATAATCCCCACATGTCATGCGAGGGACCTTGTGGGAGGCAATAGAATCATGGGGCTGAGTTTTTCCCATAGTGTTATTTTGATAGTGAATATGTCTCATGAAATCTGATGGCTTTATAAAGGGGAGTTTCCCTGCATATGCTGTCTCTTGCCTGCTGTCATGTAAGATGTGCCTTTTGCCTTCTACCATGATTGTGATACCTCCCCAGCCATGTGGAGCTGTGAAACCATTAAACCTTTTTTCCTTTATAAATTACCCTGTCTTGGTTATGTCTTTATTAGCAGCATGAGAACAGACTAGTACAGGCATCCTTTTCCCAGTTTGGAAGCCCTTTGGATAGAATATAAGGCAGAAATCACAAGCTCTAGTATTCATGAAGTGCAGCTGGTGGGGAGGCCTGTGCCCTTCTGGATGAGCAGCTGCTGTTGGACTCCAGCCATATTTACTAGGGCCCATTTGCTGGATCAAGAAAAGCCAGAATTCTGGATTTCTATGTGAAATCTCCTAGTTTTGAAATGTTGGCAAATGTTAAAAATAAAAAAGTAAACAAAATAGCATATGTGTCAAATAAAATATATCTGCTGGTTTAATTTGGCCCCTGGGCACCAGCAAGTTTCTAACTGATTTAGAAATCCTCTTTTAGAGATTAGGTTTATTCTCACATTTTTATGTATCAATTCTATCCTTGCTGTACAACTATGGAGGAAAATGTTAATATGGAAAATCACATGGATAGTTGGAGAAAAGAAGCACAATAATGTGCTTAATCCTCCTAAATCTAGTTATTTGTTCTGACTTCTCTAGAACTTTAATTTTACTAAGTTGATTCCCTATGTCCATGCCTATTAACTGAATTTTCTTTGTTAATCTTAAAGTTCTATGAAAAGTTGGATTGCTCCAGGAACCAGAAAGGGCATAATTACTCAGGTTTTTACTACAAATAAAATGGAAAAGCAGTATTTGTTTTTTAATTGGGCTCCTTATACCATAGGGCAAATCTGAAAATAATCACAAATACTAAAGGGGAAGATATCTGCATGTTCCAAAGGAAGGAGCAAGCTTTTATAATTTGTGCTCTGCTTAGCTTTGACTATTAATCATTTGTTTCTGGCAGAATGATTGATGATACATGAAACCTGATAAACCTTGCATCAAGAATTGAGTAAAGATGCTTCAATTCCAAAATTTGATATGTATCAGGAAAGTGGATATCAAAGTTAACTGTGCATCAGGATCACCTGGTGGGCTTGGCTTGTTAAAACATAGGTTGCTGGGCCCTGTCCCTGGAATTTCTGATTTAGTAGGTTTGGAGTGAGCCCAAGTCTTTACATTTCTATTAAGTTCCCAGGTGATGCTGATGCTACTGGTTCAGGGACTATCCTTTGAGAACCACTGTTATAGAAAATCTACAGGTTTTACTATTTACAGATAACACATCTGAACCATATTATGTTTACATTTACTGAAATTCATCCAGTCTTTTGGTTGATAAATGCTAAAGCTGATATATGTCTTTGGACCACTATTATGTGAAAACAAATCTGCTGGTTTAATCAGGAGAGATTCTTTATCACACATGGCCCAGGTTGTCTGTTTTCTTGGATGCTGCTGTTTCATCTGGGGTGGTCTGCTGATGTGTTCTCTTGGTTCCATTGGCATAGATATTACTGTCATTGACAGTGCACAAGGTCATCCAAGGGCACTGATAGTGATGTAAGGAAATTCGTGCTATTTTAATGCTTGCTAACACAACATCTACTCTGCAGCCCACGGATCAAAGAGTAATTCTAACTTTGAAATCTTATCATCTAGGAAATACATTTTGTAAGGCTATAGCTGCCATAGATAGTGACTCCTCAATGGATCTGGGCCAAGTAAATGGAAAACCTCTGGAAATAATTCACCATTCAAGATGCCATTAAGAACATTCATGATTCATAGGAGGAGGCCAAAATATTGACATTAGCAGGAGCTTGGAAGAAGTTGACTCTAACCTCATTGATGACTTTGAGGTGTTCAGGACTTCAGTGGAGAAAGTCATTGCAAATGTGGTGAAATAGCAAGAGAACTAGAATTAGTGGAGCCTGAAGATGTGGCTGAATTGCTGCAATCTCATGATAAAACTTGAATAGATGAGCAAAATAAGTGGTTTCTTGAGATGGCATCTACTTCTGGTGAAGATGCTGTGAACATTGTTGAAATGACAACAAAGGATTCAGAATATTACATAAACTTAGTTGATAGAGCAAGAGCAGTGTTTGAGAGGATTGACTCCAATTTTGAAAGAAGTTATATTGTAAGGAAAATATTATCAAACAGCACCACATGCCACAGAGAAATCTTTCATGGAGTCAACTAATGAAGCAAACTTTATTGTTACCTTAATTTAAGAAATTGCCACAGCCACTCCAGCCTTCAACAAAAGCTACCCTGATCAGTCATCAGCCTTTAATATTGAAGTGAAACCCTCCACTGGAAAAATGATTATGATTCACTGAAGGCTCAGATCATTGGCTTTGATTTGTTTTTTAGCAATAAAGTATTTTAAAATTAAGGGATGTACTTTGATTTTTCAGACATAATGTTATTGCATACTTGGTAGGCTACAGTATAGTATACACATAACTTTTATATGCACTGGGAAACCAAAATATTTGTGTGACCCACTTTATTGAAATATTCACTTTTTCTTGCAGTGCTCTGGAACTTAATCTGCAATATCTCCAAGGTATACTTGTGTGTTATTAATACATATGTATTATATATGTCTATACACACGTGCATTTACAGAAACACACATACGTGTAAACGCAAAGTTATCACATATCACCAGTGAACAGCTTGATAAAATTTTAGTAGCTGAACTCAATCATATAACTAGCACTTGGATAAAGGCACAGAATATCACCAATACTCCAGAAGCCCCTTTGTGTTCCTTTAAGTCATACCCCTCCCCTGAGGGTAGCCACTGCCCTCTTCCTAATAGCATAGATTAGCTTTACCTGTTGTTGTATTTTGTATATGGAATCATATGGTATGTATTATTTTGCTTATATTTTGTTTAATCACTTTGATTTGGATCTATACATTGACTCATGTCAGTCAACATTTGAATAAAACTACAAGAAGACCTTTTCAAATGTTGAAAACACATTTTTTTGAGACACATTTAGCATACATATTCTAATTTCTGCTTCTCAAAAGTTCTCAATTCTTTTGGGGCTTTTCTCTAAACTCTAGAGGGTCACAGCCAGTGAGAGTGGAGAGGTATGAAAAATAGAATACAAAGTATTAATTAGCATTTATGTTATTTACATCTTAAAATGATCGTTAAATAAAATCTATTGTTAAAATGAATTTTATCTGTTTCTTTTGACTTTTAAAAATATGGTGACTAGGCCAGGCGCGGTGGCTCAAGCCTGTAATCCCAGCACTTTGGGAGGCTGAGGCGGGTGGATCACGAGGTCAAGAGATCGAGACCATCCTGGTCAACATGGTGAAACCCCGTCTCTACTAAAAATACAAAAAATTAGCTGGGCATGGTGGTGCGTGCCTGTAATCCCAGCTACTCAGGAGGCTGAGGCAGGAGAATTGCCTGAACCCAGAAGGTGGAGGTTACGGTGAGCCGAGATCGCGCCATTGCACTCCAGCCTGGGTAACAAGAGCGAAACTCTGTCTCAAAAAAAAAAAAAAATGGTGACTAGGAAATTAAAATTGCACTTGAGATTTGCACTGTATTTCTATTATAAGCATCGATTTAAAGTGTCACTAGGACTAAGAGAGACTTCGTGAGCTGAACAGTAAAGATTTTGAGTAACATAATCTCTATGAGACCATCAACCTTTTTAATTCGCTCCTGAGAAAGCGCCTTGCACCAACTCTGAGGCAAAAGGCAATGTGTCTATAGTTCCCAGATTTGGATGAGACGGAGACTCGCTCGCCTTCCTATATGTTTTGCCACATTTTCAAAACCAAGTTGCTTCATAAATGCATCCGTTTAACCAGCAGTTTCTGCATGTGTCATGTTTGTCCTGACTCCTGTCTAGCTTCCTGTGGCTCTTTCAGTGGGCAGGGCCTCCTGTCTTGTGTGTGAACCATCAGGTCACATCTGCCTCTCACCTCTTCTGTCTGCCCTCTTTTCAAGCTAGAACAGGCACAGATTCCAAAAGATTTAGTTTGCAAAATTTGTTGCAGGTCAATATTTGGTTCTAAGTGTACATTTTCACATGGAAACAATTATTTTTTTTGAGATGGAGTTTTGCTCTTATAGCAGGCTGGAGTTCAATGGCGCAATCTCAGCTCAACTGTGACCTCCACCTCTTGGGTTCAAGTGATTTTCCTTCCTCAGCCTACCAAGTAGCTGGGATTACAGGTACTTGCCACCATGCCTGGCTAATTTTTGTATTTTTAGTAGAGATGGGGTTTCACCATGTTGGCCAAGCTGGTCTGGAACTCCTGACCTCAAGTGATTCACTCGCCTTGGCTTCCCAAACTGCTGGATTACAGGCATGAGGCACTGTGTCCAGCAGAAGCAATGTTATATACATTGTGGCTGAAGTCTTTGGCCAGTTGATGAGGGCTGTTTTACTCATAATATAGCGGAAGTATATTATTTACATTTCTATTTAACACATGCTAATCAGAGGTGCAGGAGACATAGTAGCTCAGTCCTTGTCATAGAGGAGGAGAAGGTGGGTAACTGCACACTGATGATTTATTCATTCTCTGCATAAAAGGAGAAATTGTAATCAATTACGTAAGCATTCAACCTGGGTGAAATAGAGAACTGGTGCTCTGGACATAGAATCCATGAAAAGGTTAGGTTAATTATTGTGCTTCATATTTATGACATTAAAAAATACCTTCTCACCCCCCATTCAGTACCTATCACTTATTTAATTAGCATCTATTTACTTCTAGTCAGTTGTATAGGAGAGTAACTTTACCTGTTTTTTTTTGAGGCATGAGTTTCAAATGTACTTGACTTTTTTTGCTTCTCACTCATACCCCATCTCTCTCTCTCTCTCTGTACGTAATGGTAGTCACCAGCTAGGAAATGGATGAGAAGGCCACATCCTTAAGGCACAGATTTTTGGTTTTTCTTTTCCTTCTATTTTTCTGAAAGGCTCTACAAAGTGCCATACTTTTAGGCTGGTCTTTGCTTTGTTTTCACTTTGGGCCATTTACTCTCAAAAGCCTTCTCTACTTCTGGGAGAAGAAAATCTGGGGTTGGGAAGGATCCAAGATGGCCATTTAGGAACAGCTCAGGATTGCAGCTCCCAGTGAAAGCGCAGAGGGTGAGTGGATGCCGCATTTTTATTGCCCACAGATGAGGAAATTCCCAGGCTGAGGAGCTCCACTGGTCGCCAGCGCGGCTGTTTCGGCCAGTGCGGCTGTGCTGGCTGGCGCCGCTGCTTTGCCCCGTGCGGTTGCTTTGTCGGTGCCCCAGAGCAGCGGTTCTCCGTACAAAATACACCAGTCCGGGGGCCCTTTTGGCAGGCGATTGGAGCCACGGGAAGTCACCCATTCGTCTGTTTAAAAAGGGGACTGAGCAGGGAGCCAGGACAGTAGATTCCAGGACAAAAAAAGCGCCACGAATCTCAGTGCCACTGTTTAAGCCAGCACAGTGAGTTGTCCCATGGGAAAAAACACACACCGCGGCCCCTCTTCAACAGGCGACTGGAACACCAACTTTAAAAAAAAAAAAGGCTCTGAGGCAGGGAGCCAGATGATCAGGCTAGGCTGGTCCCACCCCCACAAAAGTACAGCAACCAGGAACTCTGGATTGAGAGTTTCACAGCAAATGCAGCTGAACCCAGGACTGTTCAGCTCTGTGGGGGAGGGGCATCCACCATTACCGAGGCAGCCTACCGCTACTGAGGTAGTCAGCCAATGCTGAGGCAGCCCACTGTTGCCAAGGCAACCCGACACTGCAGAGAGGCTCCGCCTTAACAGAGGCGGGCCACCATTGCCGAAGCAGTTCTAACTACACCGATATAAACAGGACTGCAGGGAAGTTCACTCGGCAGCTGGGCAGAGCCCACAGCAACTCAGCAAAGCCTCTACAGGCAGGCAGTGACTAGGCTGCCTCCTTGCTGGACAGGGCAGCTCTGAAGGAAAAAAAAAAAAAAGAGAAGGCAGCAGCATAACCGAAACTCATAAAGCCCTAAATCCCTGGGACAGAGCACCTGGGAACAAAAAGCAGTTTATGAGTTCTGCTGCAGCAGACCTAAACCTACCTGCCCAGCAGCTCTGAATGAACAACAGAGCTCACATCTCAGCATTTGAGCTCCTATAAAGAAGAGACTATCTCCTCAAGCAGCTCCCGGACCCCTATATATCCAAAGAGCCACCTCATAAAGGAGAGATCAGATTGACACTTGGCGGGTATCCTTCTGGGACAAAGATAGCAGAAGAAGAAAACTGGTAACAACCCTTACTGTTCAGCAGCTGCTGCAGGTGAACCCCAGGCAAGCAGGGCCTGGAGTGGACCTCAGCAGACCTACAGCAGAGGGGCAAGACTGTCAGAAGGAAAACCAAGAAACAGTAATAACCTCATCATCAACAAACAGAACGATCACTCAGAGACCCAACCTGAAAGCCAGCAACTACAAAGTCGACAGGCAGATAAATCCTTAAAGATGGGAAGAAACCAGCGCAAAAAGGATGAAAACACCCGAAACCAGAACACCTTTCCTCCTACAAGGGATCACAACTCCTCACCAGCAAGGGAACAAGGTTGGATGGAGAACGAGTGTGATGAAATGACAGAATCAGACTTCAGAAGGTGGGTAGTAAGAAACTTCTGTGAACTTAAAGAACATGTTCTAACCCAATGCAAAGAAACTAAGAACCTTGAAAAAAGATTTGACGAAATGCTAACGAGAATGGACAAAATAGAAAGGAATATAAGTGAATTGATGGAGCTGAAAAACGCAACACGAGAACTTCGCGAAGCATGCACAAGTATCAACAGCCGAATTGACCAAGCAGAAGAAAGGATATCAGAGGTCAAAGATCAACTCAATGAAATAAAACAGGAAGGCAAGAATGGAGAAAAAAGGGTAAAAAGAAATGAACAAAGTCTCCAAGAAATGTGGGACTATGTGAAAAGACCTAATCTACGTTTGATAGGCGTACCTGAATGCAACGAAGAGAATGAATCCAAGCTGGAAAACACTCTTCAGGATGTCGTCCAGGAAAATTTCCCCGACCTAGCAAGGCAGGCAAAGATTCAAGTCCAGGAAATACAGAGAACACCACAAAGATATTCGTCAAGAAGAGCAACCCCAAGGCACATAATCGTCAGATTCACCAGGGTTGAAATGAAGGAGAAAATGCTAAGGGCAGCCAGAGAGAAAGGTCGGGTTACCCACAAAGGGAAGCCCATCAGACTCACAGCAGATCTCTCAGCAGAAACCCTACAAGCCAGAAGAGATTGGGGGCCAATATTCAACATCCTTAAAGAAAAGAACTTTCAACCCAGAACCTCCTATCCAGCCAAACTAAGCTTCATAAGTGAAGGAAAAATAAAATCCTTTGTGAACATGGAAGTACCCAGAGATTTCGTCACCACCAGGCCAGCTCTACAAGAGCTCCTGAAAGAGGCTCTACACATATAAAGGAAAAACCAGTACCAGCCACTCGAAAAACATGCCAAAATGTAAAGAGAATCAACACAACGTTGAATCTGCATCAATGAATGGGCAAAACACCCAGCTAGCACCAAAATGGCAGTATCAAATTCGCACATAACAATATTAACCCTAAATGTAAATGGACTAAATGCCCCAATCAAAAGACACGGGCTGGCAAATTGGATAAAAAGCCAAAACCCATCGGTGTGCTGTATCCAGGAAACCCATGTCACATGCAAGGATACACAAAAGCTCAAAATAAAGGGATGGAGGAAGATTTACCAAGCAAATGGAGAGCAAAAAAAAGCAGGAGTTGCAATTCTCACCTCTGATAAATTAGACTTTAAGGCAACAAAGATCAAAAGAGACAAAGAAGGACATTGCATAATGGTAAAACGATCAATGCAACAAGAAGAGCTAACGATCCTAAATATATACGCACCCAATACAGGAGCACCCAGATACATAAGGCAAGTTCTTAATGACTTACAAAGAGACTTAGACTCCTACACAATAATAGTTGGAGACTTTAACACCCCATTGTCAATATTAGACAGATCAACCAGACAGAAAATTAACAAGGATATCCAGGACTTGAACTCAGACCTGGACCAAGCAAACCTAATAGATATTTACAGAACTCTCCACCCCAAATCCACAGAATATACATTCTTTTCAGCACCACATCACACCTACTCTAAAATTGACCACATAATAGGGAGTAAATCACTCCACAGCAAATGCAAAAGAATGGAAATCATAACAAACAGTCTCTCAGACCACAGTGCAATCAAGTAAGAACTCAGAATTCAAAAACTAACCCAGAACGGCACAGCTTCATGGAAACTGAACAACTTGCTCTTGAATGTTGACTGGATAAACAATGAAATGAAGACAGAAATAAAGATGTTCTTCGAAAACCAACGAGAATGAAGACACAACATACCAGAATCTCTGGGACACATTTAAAGCAGTCTCTAGAGGAAAATGTATAGCAATAAGTGCCCACATGACAAGCAAGGAGAGATCAAAAATTGACACCCTATCATCAAAACTGAAAGAGCTAGAGGAGCAAGATAAAAAAACCTCAAAGTCTAGCAGAAGACAAGAAATAGCTAAGATCAGAGCAGAACTGAAGGAGATAGAGACACAAAAAACCCTTCAAAAAATCAATAAATCCAGGAGCTAGTTTTTTGGAAAAGATCAACAAAATAGACAGACCACTAGGCAGATTAATAAAAAAGAAAAGAGAGAATAACCAAATTGATGCAATAAAAAATGATAAAGGGGATATCACCACAGATTCCACAGAAATTCAAACCATCATCAGAGATTATTACAAACAACTCTATGCACATAAACTAGTAAACCTGGAAGAAATGGATAAATTCCTGGACACTTGCCTCCTGCCAAGCCTAAACCAGGAAGAAGCCGAAACCCTGAACAGACCCATAACAAGGTCTGAAGTTGAGGCAGCAATTAAGAGCTTACCACCCAAAAAAAGCCCAGGTCCAGATGGGTTCACAGCCGAATTCTACCAGACATACAAAGAGGAGCTGGTACCATTCCTTCTGAAACTATTCCTAACAATATAAAAAGAGGGAATTCTTCCCAAATCATTTTATGAGACCAACATCTTCCTGATACCAAAACCCGGCAGAGACTCAACAAGGAAAGAAAACTTCAGGCCAATATCCATGATGAACATAGATGCAAAAATCTTCAATAAAATACTGACAAGCCAATTACAACAGCACATCAAAAAGCTTATACACCATGATCAAGTAGGCTTCATCCTGAGGATGCAAGGCTGGTTCAACATATGCAAGTCTATAAACATAATTCATCACATAAACAGAACCAAAGACAAAAACCACATGATTATCTCAATTGATGCAGAGAAGGCCTTTGACAAAATTCAACAGCCCTTTATGCTAAAAACCCTCAGTAAGCTAGATATTGACGGAACGTATCTCAAAATAATAAAAGCTATTTATGACAAACCAACAGCCAATATCATACTGAATGGGCAAAAACTGGAAGCATTCCCCTTGAAATGTGGCACCAGAAAAGGATGCCCACTCTCACCACTCCTATTCAATATAGTATTAGAAGTTCTAGCCAGAGCAATCAGGCAAGAAAAAGAAATAAAGGGCATTCAAATAGGAAAGGAGGAAGTCAAATTGTCTCTATTTGCAGACGACATGATTGTATATCTAGAAGACCCCATCGTCTCAGCCCCAAACCTCCTGAAACTCATAAGCAAGTTCAGCAAAGTCTCAGGATACAAAATCAATGTGCAGAAATCACATGCATTCCTATACACCAATAACAGACTTAAAGAAAGCCAAATCAAGAACACACTTCCATTCACAATTGCCACAAAGAGAATAAAATACCTAGGAATACAAACTAACAGGGAACGTAAAGGACCTCTTCAAGGAGAACTACAAGCCACTGCTCAACGAAATAAGAGAGGACACAAACAGATGGAGAAACATTCCATGTTCATGGTTAGGAAGAATCAATATCGTGAAAATGGCCATACTGCCCCAGTAATTTACAGATTCAACGCTATCCCCATCTAGATACCAATGACCTTCTTCACAGAACCGGAAAAAATCACCTTAAACTTCATATGGAACCAAAAGAGAGCCCACATAGCCAAGTCAATTCTAAGCAAAAAGAACAAAGCGGGAGGCATCACACTACCGGACTTCAAACTATACTACAAGGCTACAGTAATCAAAACAGCATGGTAGTGGTACCAAAACAGAGATATAGACCATTGGAATAGAACAGAGGTCTCAGAGGCAACACAACATATCTACAACCATCTGATCTTTGACAAACCAGACAAAAACAAGCAATGGGGAAAGGATTCCCTGTTCAATAAATGGTGTTGGGAAAGCTGGCTAGCCATGTGCAGAAAGCAGAAACTGGACCCATTCCTGACACCTTACACTAAAATTAACTCCAGATGGATTAAAGACTTAAACATAAGACCTAACACCATAAAAACCCTAGAAGAAAATCTAGGCAAAACCATTCAGGACATAGGTGTAGGCAAGGTCTTCATGACCAAAACACCAAAAGCATCGACAATAAAAGCCAAAATAGACAAATGGGACCTAACCAAACTCCACAGCTTCTGCACAGCAAAAGAAACAGTCATTAGATCAAATCAGCAACCAACAGAATGGGAAAAAATTTTTGCAGTTTACCCATCTGACAAAGGGCTGATATCCAGAATTTACAAAGAACTAAAACAGATTTACAAGAAAAAACTAACAAGCCCATTCAAAAGTGGGCAAAGGTTATGAACAGACACTTTACAAAAGAAGACATACAAATTAAAACCACATTGAGATACCATCTCACGCCAGTTAGAATGGCGATCGTTAAAAAATTCTGGAGACAACAGATGCTGGAGAGGATGTGGAGAAATAGGAACACTTTTGCACTGTTGGTGGGAGTGTAAATTAGTTCAATCATTGTGGAAGACACTGTGGCAATTCCTCAAGGACCTAGAAATAGAAATTCCATTTGACCCAGCAATCCCATTACTGGGTATATATCCAAAGGATTACAACTCGTTCTACTATAAGGACACGTGCACACGAATGTTCATTGCAGCACTGTTTACAATAGCAAAGACCTGGAACCAACCCAAATGCCCATCGATGATAGACTGGATAGGGAAAATGTGGCACATATACACCATGGAATATTATGCAACCATCGAAAACAATGAGTTTGTGTCCTTTGTAGGGACATGGTTGAACCTGGAAACCATCATTCTCAGCAAACTGACAGAAGAGCAGAAGATCAAACACCGCATGTTCTCACTCATAGGCGGGTGTTGAACAATAACACATAGACACAGAGAGGGGAGCACTACACACTGGGGTCAGTTGGGGGGAAATAGGGGAGGATGGTGGGGGGTGGGGAGCTGGGGAGAGATAGCAAGGGGAGAGATGCCAGATGTAGGTGATGGGGAGGAAGGCAGCAAATCACAGTGCCACGTGTGTACCTATGCAACAATCTTGCATGTTCTTCACATGTACCCCAAAACCTAAAATGCAATAAAATAAATAAATGGGGGGGGGAAAAGAAAATCTGGGGTTGATAAAACTGTAGACTTTTCCAACTTTGCAACAGCACCTGCGTTTCTGAAATATTTATTTGCAAACCAGGCAATTCCTTCTTGTGTACATTTATTTCTTGTAATTTCTTGCCAATCCCAATCAATAACAACCAACACACATTAATAAGTTCCTGTTTTCTAACCCCTTCCTGCTTAGGCCACCAAGTTCATTAAGTACATGGTCTAATTCCTGGCTTACTGCAGCCAACAGTTACCAAAGGTAACAACAGTGACTATCTTTAAAGCTTCTTGTATCTGCTTCTCACTGCCTGCTGCCTGACCATGAATGTCACCTATTTTATATTTTCTTTTAAACATCAGCATTTTATAACTGCATATCCATATCTATGTCAAGATAGACAAAATTATAGCGTTTCGTATTTACTAGCCTCAGACGCTTAACACACAAATAATTGTTTCTTGATTACACAAAATTCTATGTTAGGCAGAACATAGAATTCCCTAAGACACATGCTAAGAAAGCTTTCTTCATATGGTGCCATAGGACCAAAATTGCTCAGAAACTCATCAAATCACGTTATTCAAGAGCTTGTATGGAGCTCTTCTGGCCCTGGACCTCAACTCATAAACCCCACCCCACATCTAAGGAGGAACAGAAAGCAGGAGGCTCATGTTGCTTAAGATGCTTCTATGTCCTTAATAGAAATTCCATTTGATCCAGCAATCCCATTACTGGGTATATATCCAAAGGATTAAAATCGTTCTATTATAAAGACACATGCACATGAATGTTCATTGCAGCACTGTTTACAATAGCATAGAGCTGGAACCAACCCAAATGTCCATCGACGATAGACTGGACAAGGAAAACGTGACACATATATACCGTGGAATACAATGTAGCCATAAAAAACAATGAGTTCGTGTCCTTTGTAAAGACATGGATGAACCTGGAAACCATCATTCTCAGCAAACTGACACAAGAACAGAAAATCGAACACCGCATGTTCTCACTCATAGGTGGGTGTTGAACAATAACACATGGACACAGGGAGGGGAGCATCACACACTGGGGCCTGTTGGGGGTGACTAGAGGAGGAGCAGTGGAGGGTAGGGAGGTTGGGGAGGGATAACATGTGGAGAAACGCCAAATATAGGTGGCGGGGGAATGGAGGCAGCAAGCCACATTGCCGTGTATGTACCTATGCAACAATCTTGCATGATCTGCACCTGTACCCCAGAAACTAAAGTACAATTAAAAAAAAAAAGATGCTTCTAAGTTAAGGAGTGACTTACATCCTCTGAGAAAACCGCATACTGTAGACTGTTTCTCCGTATTCTCTCACAGAACACTTCTGACACCAGATGTGCAAGTTTTTCCAACACCAACACTAGTTGGGTGTCCCTCCGTTCAATTCAATTCTGACATTATCTGTCCAGAATTAGTGCAGACCTCACAGCTTAAGGGCTCAGTGCCACAAGACTTTCCCCACTTCAGATGCCAATTGCAAGTCCAGGTACTTTTGACTGAGCAGCTATGTATTGGGGGTTCCCATGACCTCTTCCTTGCTTCAATAGTTTGCTAGAATGGCTCACGAGAACCCGAGGAAACACTTCACTTACATTTATTAGTTAATTATAAAGGATGCAGAGGGCAAAGTATGGATAGGGCCATAGAGCTTCCAGACTGTCTACAGGATGTGCTACCTCACAGCAGCTCCATGGGCTTCTTTGGCAGTCAGAAACTCATCAAATTATGTTATTAGAAAGTTGTATGGAGCTTAAGCACGCACCCACCCTTCGCCTTCCTGGAGATTGGGAGGTGGGGCTTAAAGTTCCAACTCTCTAATCACTTGGTCTTTCTGGTGGCCAGCCCCATTCCAAGGCTATCTAGAGGGCCCCACTCTGAGTCACCTCATTAGCAAAAACTCTGTGTGCCTACATTTTCCATTTTCCAGGGTTCTGGGTGTAATTTAGATTTAGTCAATTAGAGGTACCTGTATGAGACTTGGAAAATGGAAATAAAATGAAACCTCATAAGACCAGACTCACATTTCTGTTTCTTTCATGGCAAGCAACAGCCATGGAGGCATTTGATTTTTCTGTGGTAACTGTACTAGAGACCCCAGTGTCTTATTCCTGGCTTCATGGCTATTGGGAGGCATATGCTGGAAGATATATTTTGCTGGAGTGGATTGTGATAAAGGTGGCATGGTTCTGTGTCCACTAACTAAAGTGATGGCTTCCAGTTTCACCTGGAGGCTTCCTGACTTTACAGCATTTTGGTCATGGCAGGGGTATTGGCTTCCTTGGTGGCCTGGTTGTGTGTCATTCCTGGAAGCTTATCCTTGAGTTTGTCTTTTCAAGTTTCCCATTTACTTGGCAAGCCATTTTATAACTTCTTATAAAATTCCCTTTCCACTTAAGCTGGCTAGAAAATTTGGACCTAGTTGTCAGAAGGTTTTATATAATATGTTGGCATCACCTGAATGTGGATATTGTCCATACTATAGCCCAACTTCTGGGTGGCTTTGAAGGACAGCAGTGAAGGGAAAGCATCCCAGTGGGCTGAGCATTGATTACTGTACACACTCATTTTGCCTGGAAGAAGAGATGTCCTGACTCATGGATGAGGATTGATGGTTTGACTAGACCTCAAAGGCTTGGAAGCAATGCAATTGGTAACCTGGTGATGACACAATCTGGAAAAGAGATATGTGGATGGATCTTTCCAAATGGGTAGAACATGAATATATTTGTGTCCTGTATGAATGCTCACTAATGAGCAGCCTGAGTCAGGATGAACTAAGTAATCAGGTAGACAAGTTCTGCGAACTTCTGTTTGATTCTCTCTCCCCAGCCACCTTTGTCCTCACTCAGCGTGCTCATGGATAAAGTGGCCATAGCAGCAGGGATAGAGGTGAGGTGTGGTCACAGCAACACAGATTTCCATGCACTAAAGGGAATACAGCTATAGAATAGTAGATTTTCCAGCCTGCCAACAGTAGAGAACAACATCTAGCCTTCAATATGGCAGAATTATCCAGGGACCAGCCAGCCACTATTGGCAGTTTGATTACCCTGGGCAACTTCAAGTGTGGAAGGGGCAGCAGTCATTCTCACTTGAATATACACTTACTCTGTGATATGGTTAGGCTTTGTGTGCCCACCCAAATCTCATTTTGAATTGTAATCCCCATAATCCTTATGTGTCAAGGGTGGGACCAGGTGGAAGTAATTGAATCACAGGAGTGGTTTCCCCATGCTGTTCTCATGAGAGTGAGTTCTCATGAGATTTTATGGCTTTAAAAGCATCTGGCACTTCCCCTGCTTGTACTTCTCCTTTTTGCCACCTTGTGAAGAAGATGCCTTGCTTCTCCTTTGCCTTCTACCATGATCATAAGGTTCCTGAGGCCTCCCCATGCATGCTGAACTGGTAGTCAATTACACCTCTTTCTTTTATAAATTACTCAGCCTCAGGAAGTTCTTTATAGCAGTGTGAAAATGGACTAATACAGTAAATTGGTACCAAGATAGTGGGGTGCTACTGTATGAAAATATGGAAACAACTTTGGAAGTGGGTAAGAGGCAGAGGGCTCAGAAGAAGATAGGAAAATGTGGGAAAATTTGGAACTTCCTAGAAACTTGTTGAAAGATTTTGACCAGGATGCTGATAGTGAGATGGACAATAAAGTCCAGGCTGAGGTGGTCTCAGAGGGAGATGAAGAACTTGTTGGGAGCTGGAATAAAGGTGACTCTTGCTATGCTTCAGGAGAGAGACTGGTGGCATTTTGCCTCTGCCTTAGATCTGTGTAACTTTGTACTTGAGAGAGATGGTTTGGGGTTTCTGGCAGAAGGAATTTCTAAGCAACAAAATGTTCAAGACTTGACTTGGATGCTCTTAAGTGCATTCAGTTTTATGTTTTCACGAAGATATGGTTTGGAATTGGAACTTACATTTAAAAGGGAAGCAGAACATAAAAGTTCAAAAAATTTGCAGCCTAATGATGCGACAGAAAAGACAAACCCATTTTCTGAGGAGAAATTCAAACTGGCAGCAGAGATTTGCATAAGTAACCAGGAGCCAAATGTTAATCACCAAAAACAATGGGGAAAATGTTTCCAGGGTGTGTCAGAGGTCTTCACCCCAGCCCTTCCCATTATAGGCCTGGAGGCCTAGGAGAAAAAATGGTTTCATGGGCCAGGCTTAGGGCCTCGCTGCTTTGTGCAGTCTCAGTACTTGGTACCCTGCATCCAAGCTGTGGCTAAGTAGGGCAAAGGTATAGCTCAGGTCATTGCTTCAGAGGGTGCTAGCCCCAAGCCTTGGCAGCTTACACATGGTATTTGGCCTGCAGGTGCAGTGAAGCCAGTAATTGAGGTTTGAAAACCTTGGACTAGGTTTCAGAAGATGTATGGAAATGCCTGGATGTCTAGGCAGAAATTTTCTGCAGAGGTGCAGCCCTCATGGAGAACCTCTGCTAGGACAGTGTGGAAGGGAAATGTGGGGTTGGAGCTCCCACATAGAGTCCTGACTGGGGCACTGCCAATTGGAACTGTGAGAAGAGGGCCACCATCTTCCAGACCCCAGAATGGTAGTTCCACCAACAACTTGTACCAAGTGTCTGGAAAAGTTGCAGACACGTAACACCAGCTGTGAAAGCAGCCAAGAGGGGGCCTGTACCCTGCAAGGCCACAGGAATGGAGCTGCACAAGGCCATGGGAGCCCACCTCTTGCATCAGTGTGCCCTGGATGTGACACATGGAGTCAAAGGAGATCATTTTGCAACTTTAAGGTTTAATGACAGCCCTATTGGATTCTAGACTTTGAGGGGGCCTGTAGCCCCTTCATTTTAGCCAATTTCTCCAATTTGGAATGGGTGTATTTACCCAATGCCTGTACCCCCATTGTATCTAGGAAGTAACTAACTTGCTTTTTATTTTACAAGCTTATAGGCAGAAAATACTTGCCTTGTTTCAGATGAGACTTTGGACTTGGACTTTTGGGAATGTGAAAGAGACATGAGATTTAGGAGGGACCATGGGCAGAATAATATAGTTAGGTTTTGTGTCTCCACCCAAATCTCATCTTGAATTGTAATCCCCATAATCTCCACATATTAAGGGCAGGACCAGGTGGAGTTAATTGAGTCATGGGGGTAGTTTTCCCCATGCTGTTCTTGTGATAGGGCGTGAGTTCTCATGAGATCTGATGGTTTTATAAACATCTGGCTTTTCCCCTGCTTGGTATCACTCTCTTGCCACCCTGTGAAGAAGGTGCCTGCTTCTCCTTTGCCTTCTCCACAATTCTAAGTTTCTTGAGGCCTCCCCAGCAATGCAGAACTGTGAGTCAATTAAATCTCTTTTCTTTATAAATTACTCAGTCTTGGGTATTTATTCATTGCCAAATGAGAATGAACTAATACACTCTGGATACAGATTTACCTTTCCTGCTTCTGCCCAAGTCACTCTCTGTGGACTTTCAGAATGCCTTATTCATCATCATGGTATTCCATAAAATGTTAATTCTGACCACTGGACTCACTTTATTGCCAATGAAGTGCAGTAATGGGTTCCTGCTCATGCAATTCACTGGCCTTTGACAATTCCCAGTACCCTGAAGCAGCTGGCCAGATAGAATGGTAGAGTGGCCTTTTGAAGATTCAGTTGGGTGGGAACACATTACGTGGCTGCCGTAAAGCAGCAACTAATCTATATGGTGTTTTCTCTCCAGAGCCAGGATTTATATGTCCAGGAAATCAAGGAGTGGAAATGAGGATAGCTCCACTCACTTTTAACTCTTGAGTTTTCCTAGTGAAAAGTTTGCTTGCCATCCCAGTGACTGTATTTTCTAACATAGAAGACTTAGTTCCCAAAGGAGGAAAATTCCCTCCATGGTTTACACCCATGGTTCCCTTAAACTGGGAGTTGAAGTTGCTCTCTGGCCACCTGGGCTCCTCATACCAGCAAATGAATAAGCAGTGATGTGAGGAGGAGAGAGGATTACTATATTGACTGGAGTGATTGATTCTGGCTTGTTGAGGGTTGCTACTAACAATACAGCAGGGAGAGATATGTCTGAGCTGAGATGTCTGCTGAGGCAAAAGGAATATGGAATGGATAATGGAAGAGGAAAAGTATAAATATCAGCTAATACCATATGACTAGTTGCAATAAAAGGCATCGTAATATTATGAGTGTTTCTTATTTTAACAAATGCTTTTCTTGCCCTCCTCCGTTCCCCTACCACCTAACCTCATACCTCTCTATTTTTTGGAGACAGAGTCTCACTTTGTGGCCCAGGCTGAAGTGCAGTGGCACAATCATGGCTTGACTTCCTGGGCTCAAGTGATCCCCTCACCTCAGCCTCCCAAGTAGTTGGGACCACACGCACATCTCCCTACGTTGCCCAGGCTGGTCTTGAATTCCTGGGCTCAAGTGATCCTTCTGCCTTGGCCTCTCAAGGTGCTGGGATTACAAGAGTCAGCCACCGTGCCTGGCCTCACCTTGTATCTTACTAGCTAAGTTATGCAATATCAAAGGGGGAAGTATGACTCAAGTGGAAAAGGAATAAGCATCACCAAAAGACAGATAAAGGGGCTTTGAATATTTTTGAAACAAACAGGGTTAGTGTTTCAGATTGGAGGAGATTTGTATGATGTTAGGTAAAGGCATGACTTTGTTATTTTTTTATTTGGGAGGTAACTGTAGTTAAAAGAGGTATGTAGAAAAGGGGTGGACTGCAGTGCCTTTGTTATGTGTTGACTAAGCTGGAACTATGTTTTCCAGAATTTACACCCTATATGGGTTTTGGTAGGATAAAGCTGGGGCTGGCTACAAAAAAAAATTTGCAAGGTTTGGAAGGTGGAAGTGCAGTAGAAGGTATTACACTCTGAAGCCTCGTGGAGGGTACTAGGCACCTGCTGCTCCTCCACATGAGGCAGCCACTGGGCCCACGTTCCCCTAGCTCCTATCAGACCTCTTCCTTCACTTTCTCGGAATCTTAGGTCAGGTGTGTGTACAGTTTTGTAGCAAAGTGTGCCAGTGCTTTCTGCACATCCCCATTGAGGTTGGGGATGTTGAGAGACAGATACAGGTTCCGGTTTGTCTTCCTTGGTTCCCCTACTTCACACTCACCTTTTCTTTGCTTGCCAGTCCACAGATTTACAACAGCTTAAGGCAGCCTGCACCAAAGCCATGGGACAGTAACAGTCTTCCATTGAATTCTTTAGCAGTTTCTACAATTGCATAAGTTCAGTCACTATAATAATTCCCTTATTCCATATCACTCCATACTGGCATTGCTTTTCTGCTAAAACCTTGACGAAAATAATTGTCAAGGTTTGACAGTGAATAAAATGATTTTTTTTTGAACCAAACTCAGACCAATATAACTTAAAAGGTAGTGGCCTATCTTTCTAGTTCATTCTGGGCTTATTCTTCACCACCAAGCACATATTTTCTAATAACTTATTACTAATTCATATACACATCCAACCATTGTTTGCCAGATATTGCGTGAGTCCAGCAATGAACAGGGTTTGTTCCTGCACTCAAAAGCTAATTCAAAAAGACAAAAAACAAAAACAAAAACAGACATACATGGTAAATGTAAATGTTATTGCCACTGCTCCACTAAACTACTTATTCAAGGTTACTGAAGATCGACTATTGAAAGTCCTCTAAGCACCAAATCTAGTAGCTATTTGTTCATTCTTACCCCATTTAACATCTCCAGAAGCAGTGACCATTGAGCATTGCTAACTATTGTCTAGAAAGTCAGCTCCTAAGGGCAGGGTTCTTTTTTGTCTTGTTTTCTTCTGTGTCCCCAGCACACAAAATAATACCTGGCATGTGGAGGAGGAGTTAATATTTGTTGAATAAGGCCAGGCATGGTGGCTCATACCTATAATCCCAGCACTTTAGGAGGCTGAGGCAGCCAGATCTCTTGAGGTCAGGAATTTGAGACCAGCCCATCTCTACTAAAAACAAAGAAATTAGACAGATATAGTGGTCTGGGCCTGTGATCTCAGCTACTCAGGAGGCTGGGCATGAGAATTGTTTGAACCCGGGAGGTGGAGGTTGCAGGGAGCTGAGTCTGTGCCACTGCACTACAGCCTGGGCGACAGTGAGACCCTGTTTTTTTTTTTTTTAAAGTTGTTGAATAAATGATTGAATACATTTGCTTGTTCTTAAGATTTGCTCTTTCGTTGGTTTTTGAGATACTGTAGTCTTTCTGTATTTCTTTTACTAATTTCTACCCTCTATTTTCATTGACCTTTCCTTGATAAATTTAAGCCTTCCTCATATCCATTCTCTGCTTACTTACTTCTATTAGATTACATTTATTGATTAAACAAACATTTAATGAGTACTTAATCTGCATCAGGAATTATGCTACTTACTTGTGACCCAGCAGTGGACAGGTCAAGTGGGCTTCTCTGGTTTCATCCAAGTCCTTTCAAACAATGCTGTCTCCATGAAGATGACTTCCAAAATTTTAGCTACCTCCTGGAGCTTTTAGAAATACAAGCCCTGTGCTCAAATTCAACATGTTCATTATAGAACTTGACATCATTCATCAAACTATTCTTACTTATAGGCACTAGCACCCTTGTGTTCATCCTTCAGACTCCACATCTCTTGAGTCTCCACATCTGAGGCTCTCCATCTTCTGTCCCTAAATCTCCTGGTCTACGTTTATCCATTCATTTCACTATTTTCCACCCTTCCTGGACTTGTGGTCATTTTTTGGTATTTTATTTTGATAAGAGCTGATGCTTCTTCCTCATTCTGGAATGTCCTTCACTATGTTTTTTTTCTAATGGAAATCCTCTTTATTTGTCAAAGTTCAGCCAATTGCTACCCAAGAAATGCTCAAATTAACCCACTAGGAATAAATCACTTTTCCCCACTTCACTTGCACTTTTTTCTGTCTTTTGTTCAAGTGATTTTTTACTTGTTTTCCTCTCCTAATAGATGGCAAGATTCTTAAAGAGTTTTATTTATTTTTATGGCTCTGACGGCAGCATTTAATATAATAGTAACTGACCATGGTAAGTACTCAAATAAATATTAAGTAAAAAATATACAGGGGCAAGAATGAAGTACTTTAACAAGGGAGGAGGCTGAATATGAAAGTAAGGTAGGAAGAGAATCCACCAGTGGGACCAAGCAGATTACTTAGAACCTGGGGCTGTCAGAGGCAGACTTTCACAAGGCCAGCTGGGCACAGGTAGGGTTTTTGAAGAGGTTTGCGTGAGGAAGGGAGTGGAGTTAGCTGCAGAAGGTTTGAAACACTTTTGACCCCAGAGATCTTTCTCATACTAGAATTCACGGAACTCCTCTCACTTTTTTAGAGTCTAGTCTTGACATGTTCCAGCATCAGCCAGGTCTGTATTCTCTCTTCATTTCTACACCATGCTAGAGCCTCTCAGGTATACATGAAAAGGTAGCTGACTGGCAGACGGATTATAAAAGCTGGAAGGACTCATTTGTTGCCTGAATTTCTCTGTCTCTAGAATACCTTTATGTGTCTTCTCCATAAATAAAAACATCTTCCAAGTAGAAGTTAGAAATCTCAAGTGTTATTATCTTATAAGGTGTGAGGGTTACGCATTTGGCTGAATATTATCTCTCCATGTACACACACACACACACACACACACACACACACACACATACACAAAGACTTGAGCAAATGGACATGTCTCATTATGTTCTGTCACATCCATTGAAAAGGGAACTTGCCAAAGCTGTTCATTCATGACTCTGACTCAGTGAGGAGTGGCTTTCTTGGGCTTGTATACATGATCAGGCCTCTTTGATCTGCTGGCTTTGTTATTTTGAAAAACATTTATTTTTTCCAAAACAGACGGAAGAATGCAGTTTGCTTTTTAGAGCAGAGGTAGTGGCAAGGCAAGTCATTTATGAGTTATTGCGAAATATCACAAGGAACAGCAGCCCAGGAAGGAAAGGGCAACTTGGGCAACCTGTTGACAGCTATCTGGATGAATTAGGAAAGGGTGTTCCAGCAAGAGCTGGGATTAACAACAAATAAAACCACATCCTCCACAGGAAATATTAAAGTTGGGACTAGACTATATTTTATGTCTTTGTCCAGACATCAGGATTTTAGAGTTTGTGACAAGAATGATTTTGGTGAAATGTTTTGTGATGAAAGAGGTGTGATGATGATGACAGCTCATTATACTTATACATTTTAATTTGGGATTATTAGCACTAGGTACTCATTGCAAAAAAGGGACAATTTCTACTGTACTTATTGCAAAGTGCGTTGTGTAGCCATCTTTTTTTTTAAAAATAATGATTGTTGTGGATAAAGATTATATTCAGCAAGACAGCTTGTCTTTCTCTCACCATTTCAAAAGTTCCAAGGTGTTGTTCTCAGTATGTTAGAAGTTTGACTGGTTTTGTGAGCTATTCTGTTTTTGTCCAGAGTCTGTGGATATAATCTACTTAGATTTTGGGGGTCTGCTGTCTCCAGCCATTCCAATTCTGGGTCTGACATCATACACACGTGCATGGTTTTTGTTGAGGTGCTGATTCTCTTTCAGTCTTCTCTTTACTATCAGGCAGTAATCCTCAGTTGCCAGAGTCAGTCCTAACTGGAATCCGTCTGGTTCCCTGCAGCCCAGAAATTTCCCTAGAAATATTGAGCAATCAACACTATTATTTTTTCACCCATGATCTATGACTTCTCACTTAGATCATGTGTAGGGGCCCTAAAGTCTTCTCTAGAATAGATTAATTGTATTTTGCGAAGAAGTGGGAAGAGCTAATTCATTTGTTATGTTTATTTCACAACATTTCTAAAGATCTTAATTTATGTTTCATGTACAAATGTCACTCTAGTCATCAGCCAGTGGTCAGTGTCATCTTCATTTTAGTGAGGGAGACCAGAATGATCATCTTAGTTCACGGCCTGGCCTAGCCATTTAGCCTGTGGAAGGGTCAGGCCTCCTGTCCTTTAGGTTTTATCACTTTAGTCACTAAACATGTGCCATCCACAATCTCTTTCAGCTCATTCTCCACAAGCAGTAGCCAAGTAATAAACAGTACAGGGAGTCAGACATAGAAAATGTTCCAAAAATCAGAACTTTATTATATGTTATTCTTTCAGGGGGAAAAAGAAACTTTCCAACTTAGCATCTGGACCTAAAAATGAACCACCTAATTGGAACAAGGTTTCTTAAAAGAAGAAAAAGTATTTCTTATTTACTTTAGGTTTCTGTAATTTCAAACCTGAGAGTTTTGTATAAAATGCTTGAAAAAGAAATAGCCAGTATCAAAAGTATGCTAAAAGTTGAACAGTAGTTAGCCCCTCTGTTGAAAGGAGAATGAAGGAAGCGCTGAGGCTCGATGGTGCGAAGCACTGTCGGGAGAGAAGGAGGAAAGAGCAATAAGGTAGAAACTCACTTTTGCATGTTTTTTGTTGTGTTTTGTTGTTTATCCCCAATCTTTGTAGAAGCCAAGATTAGTGGTAGACAGGACTTCTCTGTGAATCTTGGGGAGATGTTCATAAGGATCACCTTTGCCTGTGTACGCCCTCCAACTGCGAGGAACACAGAAGATTCACTGTGTCCCCAGTGAAGCCTCTGTTCCTTGATATTTCCCGTGAAATCTAGGGGTCCTTTTAGCATCTACTGTATCCCCTCACACTTACCTGTACTCTCAGAGCACTTTGTCTGGCAGCCTCATGTCCACAGATGCATGGCAGTACTATTCCAGCTTACAGACTCAGAGCAAAAGGTGAGGCAGACAGTGTGCTCTTTCATGGCATTTTGAACAATCAATTTCATCTCTAACATGCACATATACTTGCTCAGTTCATAAATAAAACCAAATTTACTTCATTTTAAAAGGATTAATTCATCTGTGCAATAGTAGAAAACCCTTTGCCATGTACCAATGAAAAGTAACTTACCTTTTCTCTTCAATTTCCTCAACTATAAAAGAGGGGTTTGACAAGTTTCCTTCTATCACTGAAATATGTGAGTTTATTTTTATTGTTACTAATCGAAGCAAACGATCGTATTTTCTCTTGTAAATGGGACGGATGATTCTGCTATTTATCTGGGTGGTCTTGCAAGTTGCAAAATCTCAAGCAATGAGTTGTTGGTGTGGAGTTTGCTTCTAAGCCATTCACTGTCTTTTATTTTTTATTTTTTGTAGTTACTCGTCCTCTATGAACTATACTAATAGTTCCTAAGAGATGTTAGAGGAAGTCATGAGATATTCATAAAATTCTGCATGACTTATAAAGCAAATGCTGAATAAGTATAAGATTTGATTATTCCTAGCAGCAGTTGCCTGCAAATCTGGGCCATGCTCTTGATGGTAATTGTGTTTTCTTTTTTATTTTTATTTATATACTTTATTGCACTTTAGGTTCTGGGGTACATGTGAAGAACATGCAGGATTGTTGCATAGGTACACACATGGCAATGTGGTTTGCTGCCTTCATCCCCATCACCTATATCTGGCATTTCTCCCCGTTATCCCTCCCTAACTCCCTACCTCCCACTGTCCCTCCCCTAGTCTCCCCCATAGACCTCAGTGTCTGATGCTCCCCTGCCATGTCCATATGTTCTCACTGTTCAACACCCGCCTATAAGTGAGAACATGCAGTGTTTGATTTTCTGTTCTTGTGTCAGTTTGCTGAGAATGATGGTTTCCAGATTCATCCATGTCCCTAAAAAGGACAAGAACTCATCATTTTTTTATGTCTGCATAGTGTTCCATGGTGTATATGTGCCACATTTTCCCTGTCCATTCTATCATCGAGGGGCATTTGGGTTGGTTCCAAGCCTTTGCTATTGTAAATAGTGCTGCAGCAAACATTCATGTGCATGTGTCCTTATGATAGAACAATTTATAATCCTTTGGATATATACTCAGTAATGGGATTGCTGGATCAAATGGAATTCCTATTTCTAGGTCCTTGAGGAATCACCACACTGTCTTCCACAATGGTCGAACTAATTTACACTCTCGCCAACAGTGTAAAAGTGTTCCTATTTCTCCACATTACTCTCCAGTATCTGTTGTCTCCAGATTTTTTAATCATCACCATTCTAACTGGCGAAAGATGGTATCTCAATGTAGTTTTAATTTGCATTTCTCTATTGATTGGTGATGATGAGCATTTTTTCATATGTTTGTTGACCCCATATATGTCTTGTTTTGAAAGGTGTCTGTTCATATCCTTTGCCCACTTTTGAATGGGTTTTTTTTTTCCTGTAAATCTGTTATAGTTCTTTGTAGATTCTGGATATAAATCCTTTATCAGATGGGTAGATTGCAAAAAATTTTTCCCATTCTGTTGGTTGCCGGTTCACTCTAATGATTGATTCTTTTGCTGTGCAGAAGCTCTGGAGTTTAAGTAGATCTCATTTGTCTATTTTGGCTTTTGTTGCCAATGCTTTTGGTGTTTTAGTCATGAAGTCCTTACCTGTGCCTATGTCCTGAATGGTTTTGCCTAGGTTTTCTTCTAGGGTTTTTATGGTGTTAGGTCTTATGTTTAAGTCTTTAATCCATCTGGAGTTAATTTTAGTGTAAGGTGTCAGGAAGGGGTTCAGTTTCTGCTTTCTGCACATAGCTAGCCAGCTTTCCCAACACCATTTATTAAACAGGAATCATTTCCCCATTGCTTATTTTTGTGAGGTTTGTCAAAGATCAGATGGTTGTAGATGTGTGGCATTGCCTCTGAGGCCTCTGTTCTGTTCCGTTGGTCTATATCTCTATTTTGGTACCAGTACCATGCTGTTTTGAGTACTGTAGCCTTGTGGTATAGTTTGAAGTCAGGTAGCGTGAGGCCTCCAGCTTTGTTCTTTTTGCTTAGAATTGACTTGGCTATGTGGGCTCTCTTTTGGTTCCATATGAAGTTTAAGGTGGTTTTTTCCAGTTCTGTGAAAAAGGTCATTGGTAGCTTGATAGGGATAGCATTGAATCTATAAATTACTTTGGGCAGCATGGCCATTTTCATGATATTGATTCTTCCTAACCATGAACATGGAATGTTTCTCCATCTGTTTGTGTCCTTTTTTATTTCCTTGAGCAGTGGTTTGTAGTTCTCCTTGAAGAGGTTCTTTATATCCTTTGTTATTTGTATTCCTAGGTATTTTATTCTCTTTGTAGTGATTGTGAATGGCAGTTTGTTCTTGATTTGGCTCTCTTTAAATCTGTTATTGGTGTATAGGAATGCTTGTGATGTCTGCACAATTGATTTTGTATCCTGAGACTTTGCTGAAGTTGCTTATCAGTTTCAGGAGATTTTGGGCTGAGACAATGGGGTCTTCTAAATATACAATCATGTCGCCTGCAAATAGAGACAATTTGACTACCTCCTTTCCTAATTGAATACTGTTTATATCTTTTTCTTGCCTGATTGCTCTGGCTAGAACTTCCAATACTATATTGAATAGGAGTAGTGAGAGAGGGCATCCTTGTCTAGTGCCAGATTTCAAAGGGAATGCTTCCAGTTTTTGCCCATTCACTATGATACTGGCTGTGGGTTTGTCGTAAATAGATTTTATTATTTTGAGATATGTTCCATCAATACCTAGTTTAGTAAGAGTTTTTAGCATAAAAGGCTGTTGAATTTTGTTGAAGGCCTTCTCTTACATCTCCAGGATGAAGCCTATTTGATCATGATGGATAAGCTTTTTGACATGCTGTTGCAATCAGTTTGCCAGTATTTTATTGAAGATTTTTGCATCTATGTTCATCATGGACATTGGCCTGAAGTTTTCTTTTCTTGTTGAGTCTCTGCTGGATTTTAATATCAGGATGATGTTGGTTCCATAAAATGATTTGGGAAGGATTCTCTCTTTTTGGATTGTTTGGAATAGTTTCAGAAGAAGTGGTACCAGCACCTCTTGTATGCCCGTGAACCCATCTGGACCTGCGCTTTTTTTGGTTGGTAGACTATTAATTGCTGCCTCAACTTCAGACCTTGTTATTGGTCTATTCAGGGTTTTGACTTCTTCCTGGTTTAGGCCTAGAAGGATACAAGTGTCCAGGAATTTATCCATTTCTTCCAAGTTTACTGGTTTATGTGCATAGAATTGTTTGTAGTAATCTGTGATGGTAGTTTGTATTTCTGTGGAATATGTGGTGATAACCCCTTTATTGTTTTTTATTGCATCTATTTGATTATTCTCCCTTTTCTTTGTTATTAATCTGGCTAGTAGCCTGTCTATTTTGTTGATCTTTTCAAAAAAACCAGCTCCTCGATTTATTGATTTTTTGAAGGGTTTTTTGTGTCTCTATCTCCTTCAGTTCTGCTCTGATCTTAGTTATTTTTTTGCTTCTGAGTTTTTTTGATCTTGCTCTCCAGCACTTTCAATCTGATGATTGGTTGTCGATTTTAGAACTTTCCTTGCTTCTTGTGTGGGCATTTATTGCTATAAATTTTCCTCTAGACACTGCTTTAAATGTGTCCCAGAGATTCTGGTATATTTTGTCTTCTTTCTCATTAATTTCAAAGAACATCTTTATTTCTGCCTTCATTGTATTGTTTATCCAGTCAACATTCAAGAGCCATTTGTCCAGTTTCCATGAAGTTGTGCCGTTCTGAGTTAGTTTCTGAATTCTAAGTTCTAATGTGATTTCACTGTGGTCTGAGAGACTGTTTGTTATGATTTCCGTTTTTTTGCATTTGCTGAGGAGTGATTTACTTCCAATTATGCGGTCAGTTTTAGAGTCGGTGTGATGTGGTGCTGAGAAGAATGTGTGTTCTGTGGATTTGGGGTGGAGAGTTCTGTAAATGTCTATTAGGTTTTCTTGGTCCAGGTCTGATTTCAAGTCCTGGATATCCTTGTTAATTTTCTGTCTCACTGATCTGTCTAATATTGACAGTGGAGTGTTAAAGTCTTGCACTTTTATTGTGTGGGAGTCTAAGTCTCTTTGTAGGTCCTTAAGAACTTGTTTTATGTATCTGGGTGTTCCTGTATTGGACATGCCTATATTTAGGATACTTAGCTCTTCTTGTTGCATTGATCCTTTTACCATTATATAATGCCCTTCTTTGCCTCTTTTCATCTTTGTTGGTTTAAATTCTATTTTATCAGAGACTAGGATTGTAACTCCTGCTTTTTTTTGCTCTCCATTTGCTTGGTAAATCTTCCTCCATCCCTTTATTTTGAGCCTATGTGTGTCCTTGCATGTGAGATGGGTTTCCTGGATACAGCACGCTAAAGGGTTTTGACTTTTTATCCAATTTACCAGTCTGTGTCTTTGATTGGGGCATTTAGCCCATTTACATATAAGTTTAATATTATTATATGTGAATTTGATCCTGCAATTTTGATGCTAGCTGGTTGTTTTGCCCGTTAGTTGATGCAGTTTCTTCATTATGTCGATGCTCCTTACCATTTGGTATGTTTTTGGAGTGGCTGGTACTGGTTGTTTTTTTCTATGTTTAGTGCTTATTTCAGGAGCTCTTGTAAAGCGGGCCTGGTGGTGATGAAATCCCTGAGCAATTGCTTGTTTGCAAAGGATTTTATTTCTCCATCGCTTATGAAGCTTAGTTTTGCTGGATATGAAATTCTAGGTTGAAAATTCTTTTCTTTAAGGATGGTGAATATTGGCCCCCAGTCTCTTCTGGCCTGTAGGGTTTCTGCTGAGAGATCTGCTGCGAGTCTGATGGGCTTCCCTTTGTGGGTAACCCAACCTTTCTCTCTGGCTGCCCTTAGCATTTTCTCCTTCATCTCAACCCTGGTGAATCTGATGATTATGTGCCTTGGGGTTGCTCTTCTTGAGGAATATCTTTGTGGTGTTCTCTGTATTTCCTGGACTTGAATACTGGCCTGCCTTGCTAGGTTGGGGAAGTTCTCCTGGATGATATCCTGAAGAGTGTTTTCCAGCTTGGATTCATTCTCTCCATCACATTCAGGTACACCTATCAAACATAGATTAGGTCTTTTCACATAATCCCATATTTCTTGGAGGCTTTGTTCATTTCTTTTTACTCTTTTTTTCTCTAATCTTGCCTTTTCATTTTATTTCATTGAATTGATCTTCAATCTCTCACATCCTTTCTTCTGCTTGGTCAGTTTGGCTACTGAAACTTGTGTATGCTTCACGAAGTTCTCATGTTGTGTTTTTCAGCTCTATCAATTCATTTATATTCCTCTCTAAGCTGTTTATTCTCATTAGCATTTCATCAACCTTTTTTCAAGTTTCTTAGTTTCTTTGCATTGGGTTAGAACATGTTCTTTTAGCTCAGAGAAGTTTGTTATTACCCACCTTCTGAAGCCTGTTTCTGTCAATGTATCAGACTCATTCTCCATCCAGCCATGTTCCCTTGCTGGTGAGGAGTTGTGATCCCTTGTAGGAGGAGAGGTGTTCTGGTTTTGGGTGTTTTCATCCTTTTTGTGCTGGTTTCTTCCCATCTTTGTGGCTTTATTTACCTGTGGTCTTTGTAGTTGGTGACTTTCATATAGGGTCTCTGAGTGGACAGCCTGTTTGTTGATGATGAAGTTATTTCTTTCTGTTTCTTAGTTTTCCTTCTAACAGTCAGGCCCCTCTGCTGTGGGACTGCTGGAGGTCCACTTCAGACCCTGCTTGCAGTTTTGTTTATAGGAGTATAGTTAGAACTGCCTCAGAAATGTCGGACTGTCCCTGTAATGGCAGACTGCCTCAGCAATGGTGGACTGCCTCGATAATGGTGGACTGCCTTGATAATGACAGACTGCCACGGTAATGGTGGACTGCCCCAGTAATGGTGGACTGCCTCAGTAATGGCGGATGCCCTTCCCCCTATACAGCTGGACCGTCCTGTGTCCAGCTGTGCTTGCTGTGAAACTCTCAATCTAGAATGTTTCAGATTGCTGCTCTTTGTCGGGGTGGCATGGGCCGAGCCAGATCACCTGGATCCCTGTTTCAGCCCCCTTTTTTTCAGTTGAACAAGTGGCTGTCTCCCAGGCATTCCAGTTGCCAGTTGAAACAGTGCCCAGATTTGTGTGAGTTTTTGTGTGGAGACCCACTGTGCTGGCTGAAACAGCCACACTAGAGACTCGTGGCACTTTTCTACCTGGGAAGCTCCTGGTCTGTGGTCAGTCAAAATTCATTTGGAAATGCGGTGATCACTCACACTCTGCATTTTCACTGGGAACTGCAATCCAGAGCTGTTCCTATTTAGCCATTTTCATGTTTTCTTTTTTTAAAATAAGTTTTACTATCTTTATAATTTTTAAGTTTACAGTTCAGTGGGCAATCTCTTTTGGTGAGAAATAACAGCATGACTTATTTTTCAAAGCATATTTTCTAAACTGAGAAGTTTAAGGGAATGATAATTTGGTTCCTTGAAGGATAAAGTCTGAACCCTCCCTCATGACTGGCAATGCCCTACTGGACCTGGCTCATGCTGATAGGTCTGATGTCGCCTTCTACCATGCATCTGTCTACATGCCAGCCTACTTGCCTTCTTTCTGTCCCTTGGATGCTCCAGGTGGTTCCTACATTTCAGCCTGAGCACTTTCTCTTGCTTCTGACTGGAATGCTCTGTCCCTGTATTTCTGTGGCTGCCTCTTTCTTGTCATTTGACGTTCTGCTTATAGTTACCTCCTCATTGAGGGCTTCAGTGGCCACCTAATTAAAACTAGCCCCCATCTCTACCCCACCTTCAGTCCAGTCACTTGTCTACCCTATCACCTGGTTGTATTCAATCAATGCTAGGTAAAATGATCTTGTCCATTTATTTGTCTTATTGTTTCTTGTCTGCCTACCTCTTGTAGAATATAAATTCCTTGAGTGTACAAACTTTGTTTTGGTGACCACTGCATTTAACAATTGTTTACTCAGTGGATAAATGAATGAGTACTCTCTGCCAGTGTTGTCCAATAGAACTGATGAAGATGTTCTATCATTTTCACTATTCAATATGGCAGCCCCTAGTCACATGTGTCTATTGAACACTTGAAATGTGGCTACTCTACTAAAAACCGAAGTTGAAGTTTTATTTAATTTTAATTAATTTAAATTTTAAATCATCACATGTGGCTAGTGGCTACTGTATTGGAACTTGAAGCTGTATTTGGCCTATGGAACTTAGTAACTGAATCAATCAGTAGCAAGATATAAATAGTGATGTCAATAACAAGAACAATAGCAACTTTTGGAGTATCCTCTTCCTCTTTCATGATACTTTTTATGAATTGTCCTGTGCTTTTCTGGGCTGCTAAAATGCCTCTTTATTATATATATATTTTTTTCTGTTAATAACATGTTGTGTGGAATTATATGTCTAGTAGTTTATTAAGAGGTAGGATGTCAAATAACTTTCAACTAAAAGTTTATAAAGTATACGCATCTTTTCAGAGGAAGACATTCACTGTTATGTAAGACTCTTACTACAAGCTGTAATTTTTCAGAGGAAGCAAGGAGAACCAGCATCCCCATTCATAGTTAGGTCAGGACAAAGCTCTTTTGTAAAGAAACTGTTTATGTGCCCTTAACACTTTCAAGGCATCATTTGGGGTGTATTAGCTTACAGGTGATTTACATTTTCTGTTTAGTATCACTTCTTTGTCTTAGTCTATGAAAGGAGGCTGAATGGAGAATTTTTTCCAGGTTTGCAGCTTTCTGCTGCTTATGCCTGCAGAAATACTCCATGTATTTTGAAGTGTGCTGCTAGGGGAATAACAGTTTTTAGACTGCTGACTTGTCCATCGTTTATCATCATTATATGGTGTCTGTCAACAGAAAACCGTTTCTCAGATTTCCACAAGGAGTCATTCCATATAGAAGTATGGAGCCTTGTGACAAGAAAAAGGCATTGCAGTGAAGAGTAATAAGAAAGGGGAAAGGGGGCAAGGGGGATAAACAGAAGCTTTTGTAAGCTAATTCATGGTTGGCGTCATCTCCATTAGCATTGGGACTGTCTGACATTGAGTTCAGAGAACACGACCAGGGCTGGTTTCCATCTGTCATGGTGATTAATGGGAGTATTGTTAGGTAATAATAGTTTAATAACATAGCTGGAGCCAAAGAGGCACACCAAAAGTGTGTATGTAATTCTAAAACCAAGAGGAACACAGAAGCCAGGAAATTGGGGTTCTGTTCTCAGCTCTACCACTTAGAAAAGGGCAGCCAGCAAGAAATTTTCCCCAAAGTTGAAAAAGGATAATAGTCTACCGATGGGGTAAAAAGAGTCATTTCAGCTTTTAGGAAGGATGGCATCTTGGTGATTTTAATGTACTTGTATCTCACGGATAAAAAACTTTGTTAAACTGTAACTCTTCTGAGTCATAGGAGTAATGGCAGCCAATGAATCAGACAGGGAGATAGACAATTCTCTATGTGAATAGGTGAGATTCAACTCTTCCAAATAATATCCAGATTGCGTAATACGATTGGTCCCACACTTGACTCAGTGGCTATCTATCATTAATGTGACACCTAAATGAAGTTTTCTTGCTCTTCTGGGGCTACAGGAGGCAAAATCTGGTCAACCTGTAACAACATATTTCAATGAAGTTGTCCTTTCCCTCAGATGGCAGCAACAGTCGGCGGTCCACAGACCCAACATGACACACACAAACCCAGAACCTAGACAATATGGACTTTTATTTTACGATGCTGGAGCTTTTCAAGTGAGAAATCACTTTTCTTTCTTTCTTTCTTTCTTTTTTTCTGAGACAAAGTCTTGCTCTGTCATCCAGGCTAGAATGCAGTGGTGCAATCTTGGCTCACTGCAACCTCTGCCTCCTGGGTTCAAGTGATTATCCTTCCTCAGTCTCCCAAGTAGCTGGAATTACAGGCATGCGCCACCACGCCTGGCTAATTTTTGTATTTTCAGTAGAGATGAGGGTTCACCATGTTGGTCAGGCTGATCTTGAACTCCTGACATCAGGTGATCCATCCGCCTTGGCCTCCCATAGTGCTGGGATTACAGGCATGAGCCACTGTGCCTAGCCAAGAAATCACTTTTTTTTTTCCCTTTATTTTATTGCATTTTCGATTTTGGGGTACATGTGAAGAACATGCAAAATTGTTGTATAGGAACACACATGGCAGTGTGATGTGCTGTGCTGCCTTCCTCCCCATCACCTACATCTGGCATTTCTCCCCTTGCTATCTCTCCCCAGCTTCCCACCCCCCACCCTCCCTCCCCTATTTCCCCCCAACTGACCCCAGTGTGTAGTGCTCCCCTCCCTGTGTCCATGTGTTCTCATTGTTCAACACCCGCCTATGAGTGAGAACATGCGGTGTTTGATCTTCTGCTCTCCTGTCAGTTTGCTGAGAATGATGGTTTCCAGGTTCATCCATGTCCCTACAAAGGACCCTAACTCATCGTTTTTGATGGCTGCATAATATTCCATGGTGTATATGTGCCACATTTTCCCTATCCAGTCTATCGTCGATGGACATTTGGGTTGGTTCCAGGTCTTTGCTATAGTAAACAGGAAATCACTTTTCTTACAGAAAATTGGCCAAGTGAGACTATATGTTCGCATTCCTCCCTGTCAAGCAAAGAACCACCAGACCTAACAAGATGCAATCCAGTTTTTACTCAGAAAATTTCCCCCAAATGGATCTAAGCAAGAATGGAAAAAGGTTTCAGGAAGTAAGAGTGGGTTTATGTAAGAAGGGAGGATGGAACCTGGCCAAATGCCCTCTGGACTAAGTGGCATGTGTTGACTCCATTGGCTGTTGCTCCTTTAGTCTGTTATGGTGTCATGGTAGCTTGAACTCCTGCGGGAGAGAGACAGGCCAAAATGCACTGAGGCTGACAAAGGAAGCTTGACAGTAAGTATGGAACTGGAATCCAAGAGAAGGAATAAGAGGGCTTTTTTGTTGTTGCAGCTGTTGCCTTTTTCTGTCTTTTTTTTTTTTTTTTTTCTTTTCCTCAGTGGTTTAGACTATATTTCCTTTTCCCAGTGGTTTGGACTAAATTTCTTTTTCTGCTTCCAAATGAATGTTTTGGGGGCTGAGGAAATTAGAACAAAATTCAGCGTTCTCAGATCAGGTAAAGAATTTTATCATATATTTTCAGAGAGGGTAGATGCTCTTCATCTCCTATGCCTGAGCAAAGCAAATGGCTATCTGAAGGCAATGGGGGATAATTTCTATCAGTCAAAATCAGGGGGGAGGTGATGTTGGTTGCCTAGCCTGTAGGCTTCTATTTAAATCTGGTCTCATTTGAGATGTGTTTACACTATACAGAGTTCAATGGGGCATTTGACTTCAGTGGGAGCACAAGGTTTTGTATTTGCTTTTTCTTTCCTAGTGCCAGTCAAGAAGAGGAGCTCTGATAAGAATGAATCAAGGTCAAGGATATTGACTGGCCCACAGTACAAGGCTGTGGAGCTTTGGTGTAATTGGAGAATGGGTCCAGGGTCTGAACTTATGTTGGTCTTGTTTTAGGCTTCCTTCCTTGGGAGCCCTAAAGAGGCCTTGTGGAAGGAAGTTAGACAAGTCCTAGGCCCCACAGGCAAACACTTGCTTTCCCTTCATTTCCCTTGGCACATTTCCTTGGACTAAAATTTGCTTGTCATCAGAGTGATAAGAAGAGACTTCGATGTAGACTGGGGCAATAAATAGAGGAATAAGAGGCCACTTGATCTTTCTCTGGCCTTGACATAAGTGGAACTATGATGGGCTTTGATGCAAAGGTCTCTGGGTAATAAAGGGGCATTTTCCCTGTCTTCCTTTCTGAACATGCATTGCTCTCAGAAACATTGAAGGGATGACTGGGTTGAAGGACCATGGATCCCCAGCAATTATTCAACTTTTAACTTAAGACGTGATTTATAAAGTGAACAGTTCCAATATCTATTCTGATGCTGCTTTTATTTCTCAAGTAGACTGCTACATATTTTTGACTTTAAGCTGAGCAGGCATGGATGGATCTACCTGTGATCTGAGTTAGAAAATCCATAAGAAAATAAAATGACATTCTTATGGTAGTGAAGTCAAACGATAGATACTCTTTCTGTCTTCTTTTCCCTCTCTTTTATCAGTTTACTGTAAATTGGTGCAGTCAGCTTGCTATAGTGTAGTGAGAACCAGCTTGGATGTCAGATGCTGTGTTCAGCTTTTGGTCCTCCCTCACTAGAGTGCATAGCCATTAAAGTTCTCTCATTCTATAAAATGAAAAGGTTGAAGTGGAGAAGCACCAAGTTCCCTTTCGACATCACCATGCAGACACAACAAAGCAGACAACCGAGGCAATTCCAGAAAAAATTTATGTCCAAAGACTTGTTTGCTTGAAGTACAAATGTCAAGGCACAAAAATTGCTCTAGCAGTTTAGTTTTAAAAGTTAATTTCGAGTTCCTTATTAATTAATTAGAAAAGTTTCCTATCTGCTGTTAGTTGAGACAAAGACACTTTGAGAGTTTGCATATGTACTTTATTTAAAATTGCTATATAATTAATTCTTGACTTAATTTAGAAAACAAAGATTATAACATTCATAAAACTATTATATACTTTATAAGATTTAATCATCTGTTTATTTAATGTCCATGTTATCTCCCAAAGACACAGTTGATTACTCTCCATATCAAGTCCTTATTCATTTGTGTTCATCTCCCCAGCTCCTTGTCTTTCTTGATTACTGAGTCTTATTACTGTTATCTTCTATGCAGCTTTCTATGCAGGTATCTTCTATACCTAACCCTCTCAGAAGGGTTAGGTATAGAACATGCTAACAAGACTATAAGTTTGATCTCTACATAGGCCACCTCTTTTACCCTCTTCTTTGTCTGTAGCGTATGCCTTTCCTCTACTAGCTACTCACAAATTAGCACAGGAGAATATGGAAGGATCTGCACAAATTCATCACCTCTGTGGAAAATAACAATTTAAAGTGGGCTTTATTCTCATGATGATGGATCAGTAGTAATGAGATCATTGTTATCAGGATAAGAAAGAGAGTCTGTCAGAAGAAACCACTTTGGCACCACCCCCTCCACACAGTGTATTAGTCCATTTTCACACTGCTATAAAGATACTATCCAAGACTGGGTAATTTATAAAGGAAAGAGGTTTAATTGACTCACAGTTCCACAGGGCTTGGGAAGCCTCAGGAAACTTACAATCATGGTAGAAGGTGAAGGGGAAGCAGGCACCTTCTTTACAAGGGAGCAGGAAAGAGAAAAGCCAAGGAGAAACTGCCATTTATAAAACCATCAGATTTTGTGAGAACTCACTCACTATCATGAGAATAGTATGGGGGGAAACCACAGCCATGATCCAATCACCTCTCACTGAGTCCCTCCCTTGACACGTGGGGATTATGGGGATTACAACTTGAGAGGAGATTTGGGTGGGGACACAGCCAAACCATATCACCCAGTGACAGTCACATGTAGAAGGCTAGAAAAGAGAATCAAATGAGACTGCCCCTCTCAGTTCTGTTGTCTGGTCTGTTTCCTTCTAGGTGATTGACATGGAACATGCTTCATGGCTGGTTTACTGAACTGACAATGACTGAATCTCATATGCTCTAATAGAGCAGCATTCTAGCTATCTGGGGTGGCAGCACCAGAAAAGAGGCCCCAAATGTAACTTCTGCTTTCTAGTGATGACTTATCATTGTGCTTTACATGACTGCCATGTCTTGATTGAAGAAAGCTCTCTCTTGTTTGTATGTGGTGATTATTTGTATGGTGTACTGTAAAACTGTACGTTTTAAAGTTTCCTTTAAAACTAGTTATATTCCTTTCTGGGCAGGAATTTCTTCAAACTTTCATCTAAAAATTTCCAGCAAGAAATTGATAGAAGAAATTCAGGAAAGACACAATTATTTGTCATGGAAGAGGATTCTTGTATCTCACCATTACAATTTTTTCCTAGAGAAAGAAAAGTACTGTTCCAAAATTGGAGAAAATGGCCAAGTACTTTTAAAGCTGTGAAAGTTTGGATGTGAGTGACTGGAAAAAGCTGCCCCTCCCCCATTTTTATATATTGATTTTTGATTTTAGCCTGGCCAATATTAAATTTTCCCTAGGTCAAATTGCCCTCCATTAAAGCAATTTTAACTGAAGCAGAGAACTCAGGTAATAATTTTGTCTTTAGCAGAAACTTCTTTTTTTTGAGAGTTAAGTTAGAATTTTATTCTGAAGCCCAGTGACTTCATATGCAAAGGGTACATTATTAATTAAGTATGGAAGTTAATTCTGCATGAGTACTTTGCTAAGAATTTTCCAAACTGCAGATTTTAGTCATTTTTGTTGTTGATTTTGTCCTTAATTTCTGTTATGCAAAATAGAGGCATATGATAAAACATACACTGTATATAACCTGGCTGAGAGAAAGTGCTTTTTAGAAAATTAATATGAGGAACGTTTTTATGTTGTGTTTGTCTTTGCATGGTTTGTTGAAGAGAAAAAGAACAAAACCAACAACAAAAAACTCCAAACTTGGGCTGGCCACCAAGGAGCTCAGTAAGATCTTTCGATATTCTACGCTGCACCTTTCTACTGTTGAAAGTCTGTTATAACTGGGCTAGGAATTAGGCAGCTTTTAAATTTGGCAGGTCTCTGGGTTCCATTAAGAACTCTTTTAAATTGTTTTTCACTTGAGCCTGAATTTTAACTACCCCTTATGGATTTCAATCAGGATTGTTATAGAATTAGGTGAGGATGGAAATTAGATTAACATAAAAAACAATGGAAAAGATACTATGTTAGAAAACGTATGATTCACATATTTAGATTTTACCATAGTCATCAAACCATGAATAATATAGAAATAAATTATTAACCTGATAAAACATGTCACTGCATACTTTGGAAACATCTAGTAACAATAAAATCACGTATAGTTTTATGGCTCTGAAACAAATTGCGTGCATCACCTGCAGCAGGTTTAATTGAAATAACTAAACTAATTAGATAAGAAATAATGAATGAAAATAAATATAAAGTTCTGGGTCAGGTGAGGAAAAGCTATATAAAATCTGTATGTTATATTTGTATTAAGGTCTTGTTTTAAGGTATGTGAGAAAGGAAATTGCAAATTAAGTCTGGTACTACGTATACTAAGGGCCCAAGTTTTAAAACTGTACAGTATTGTTTCACATAAAACATTTTGTTTCTCCCAGCTCCCTCCTCTTTCTCCCCAACACACAGCCAATACTGTTTATCTCCTTGGATTGGGTGAATGCAAAATCAGACCCTGGTTAATCCTATTTTCAGAAAAATAATGACTAATTATTAATGTATAGTTAACTTCTCTGGCAAAACACTTACCTATTTAAAAAATCATGTAGTAAAACGGGATTTTTCATTCATTTTGTGTTCGGTGATACGAATTTTTAACATATTTATGGATTTGGGTGTTCACTACCACCATCAGGTTATCGAACAGTTCCATCACCCTTAACAACTCCCTGGTGCTGTCCCTCTGAAGTCACATTCTTTCTTCATCTGGAAGAATGCTTTTTGAGTTTTTTAGTGGAGATGTGTGTGTCACTGAGACATGTCGTTAACCTGACATGTTCGAAACATGACACTTCCAAACCATTGTAAAAGTGTATTCTCTCTTTTGCTCTCATTTTGGTGTTTGTTCATATGCTAAGGGCTCCTCCCTGAGAGTTCTATACAGTTGACAAATTTCCTCAGAACTAAATGAGATTGAATTGAGTATGATCATCTGACCTAACGGCAGGGCATGCAGAAAAGTTACTGGAGTAGTGTTGCAAATTATAATTCAAGAGATTAACCTGCTAGGAACTAGCAATAGTCAAGGGAAGGGCTTATGAATGGGGAGAGGTAAGACTTAAACCCAGGGAACAGAAAGGGAAAAGAATATTCTAGGCTGAGGAGCTGCATGAGCAAAGTGTGCCGGCTGAGCACAGCAGGTAGCTCTGCATGGCTAATATGAACGATCTATGGAAGGGGATGGTGGAAAAGAAGATCAAAGTATCGATTTTCTTTGGTATACCAGAGTATGGATTTTCTCTAATTGATGGTAGGAGATTGTTGACTTCTTTCCGAGCAGGTAGGAGATTTGATCTGAAATGTGCTTCCAGAAGAATAATTGCATAGGACAAACCCCACTTTGGGGACAAGAATATGTGAGACATCCAGGATCCCAGTGACACCACAACTTTTCTTTAGCTGCTCCTCAGTAAATTTGAGCCAGTTTGGTATCAGAACCTTCTGAGTGTGTGTTATGCTTGGGTATGTAGAAGCATGAAGATTAGATTACACATTGGTCTTAGAACATCCTTGGGTTACTCATATTAAGTTTAGAATTAAAGAATCCTTCCAGTAGTGTTAAAGGGAAATAACAGGTGGTATTTACCTAATTATTAGAGTCAAGAGTCTAATGTCAAAAGGGGAAAAAACCCAGATCCAGCAGCATTAAAAATTTTTTTTTTATAATAAAATTCCAGTTTAGTTCCACATTAATAACCATTCAGGAAATCCTCAAAATAGTCATTTTGCTCTGAAAGGGGAAAAAATCTAGTTAGATTTGGTTCTGCTCTAGGTAGATTCGAGAGAACTTAGAGAAGAGCCTTGGCTCGAAATTGGGTTAAAAAATGCATTCAGTTCTGGGGCCAGGAAATGAGAATAGTTTTAGTTTTAGATTCGTCATATTATTTGGGTTTTGCTTGGATTAAGAGGACATAGACAAGATGGAGATGCAGACTGTAGTGACTAGATGACATGTCACCTGAGGGGCTGTGCAGGGGTAGTAGTAAAATTTATTTTCTAGATGATTGACCATGGCACTGCATAATATAAATGTTCCACAAGATCACAGTCCTGTATCCAAAGCACAGGGAGGGCAGAGAAGATGCTAACACATGTGGGTGATGCCACAAACAACCATTCCCCTTTTGGGCAAAGAAGACAGTTGATCTTTGTTGTCCCACAGAGGGGAAACTGATTTCAAGAAATCTCTGGAACACATGTTCTGCTCATGTCTCTGAGGACTACCAAGAAGAGTGGTGTCTTGCTTAGGAAAACATTGAGACCCAGGTGTTAGGGTCAAACTGACCTCTTGAAAAGACTACTGCCTTCTTCTGTGTGACCTTAAAACTGTCTCATAAGAGCACCTGAAGCTCCGTCAATCCCAGACATATCCCTTATAGCTCGGTATGATTAAGGAGGCCTTTTTTTCCCCTTTCAGAGCAAAATGACTATCTTGAGGATTTCCTGAATGGCTGAAGGCCAATGTTGTCATTTTGGTTATTCTTTCTACAGACTGAGCACTTCCAGGGATATTCTGCCAATGCGGAGATAGGAGGACAGCAGAGCTCTTTGCAATTGGATTTCTCCATGTCAGTGGGAAACAGAGGATGTCTTCACACACTGAGCGTGTGAGTCTTCCCAAGCTTTGTCACTTGCTCTGCTAGCATGTGTCAAACATGCACAGTGAGATGGTAGGGACTGGTGAAACAAAGGAAGGCTCTCCCAGGAGGGCAGGGGGTGGAGTTAATAAAGATACAGGTCTTATACAGCAGCAGACAATGGGACTGTCTCTGCAGGCTGTGTCGTTACAGCTTTGCACTGAGACAGCTCAGTCCACTTCCACACACCTGCCTTTTCTCAGGCACAGGGAGGGAGAGGACCAGCATGCCGGGCTGCACTTGCCCAACGTTGGGTCTGTGCTCCTCCCCTCTCAACAAAGCCCCATGCACCAAGTCAGGCACTGACTCTCTTTCAGGCACTGAGTGAAGGGCTCCATGATCACCCTGTCATTCAATCCCTTACAGTGGGCTCTGCTGTTATCCTCACCATATGGATGGGGAAACAGGCTTAGAGGTGCTAATAACCTGCTCTGGGTCACAGTGATAATACACGTGAAATCCCAATTCAAGTCCAGGTCACAGTTTTGGTTACAGAACCTTAGCTTGTATCCATTACAATTATAGGATTAAATTTCCCTATACCTGAAATTGCAGTGAAGTGAGGCATTTATTCTGATGACTAAAGTTTTTTTTTCAATTAAAAAAAACTGGCTTGCTCTTTGTGGTCTTTCATGTATCCCTGGAAATTAGGTGCTTGAGGATTAGGTAAACTAATTCTTTCAAATCTGACTGTTTCCTCCTCATCTTTTTCTCCCGTTTTCTCCATAGCACTTTCTTGTCAGCATTTAAGTCTCTGTTCCTTTTGCCTCCCCTGATAGCCTATAGCTTCAGTGGGCACTGAAAATACGCTGTCTTGTAGTGCTACTTCAGGGCTCTTGCAGGAGATGCTATGTGGTAAAGAGAAAGACAGATTAGAGCCGGGTAAGGAGAAGCCAGTGTACCAAGGTGGAGTTGGGCTGCAGTGTTCAACAGGATGGCCAGGGCAGGCCTCCTTGGGACCATGATATCTGAAGAAAGAATGGAAGAGCAGTAGTGTGTATGTGAGTGTGTGTGTGTGTGTGTGTGTGTGTGTATGATGATATGTCTTAATACCAAACTAGATTGTGAACTCCTCGACAGAGGTCGAGGTATTGTATTGTATGGTATATTACTTGGTAATGTTGTATTGTATTGTATATTACTTGGTATTGTATGTGCTGTGTTCATATTAGGCACCCAGGTGTTTTCATTAACCCTAGTGTATATCAGATTTAGTAAATTGCTACCAGGAATAAATTAGGTATGAGTGAATAGTGGGATGATTTGTTTTCCTTTAAGAATCTCTCTCTTTTAACAAATAACATTCTTGTTCTTCTTTCCTCTGGCCATAATGGTAGTATATGCTTACTGTAGAAAACCGTGAAAACTCTACAGACATAAAGAAGAAAATAAAAATCACTCACAATTTCAGCTCTCAGTATAATGACTGCCATGCATTTTGGTGCATTTTCTCTCTTTACACACACACACACACACACACACACACACACACACACACACACAAAGTTAAAAAATAGGATTATACTCAGGGATGATATTTAAAATGTTGAATGACCTGTATATCAGAGGCACTGATCCACTGCAACCCTTCAGTGGTTGGATGGTGGGGATGGTCCAGGGACCCTAGTGCAGCAGGAGGATGCTGTTTACTAGTACAAGGCCAAGTTGGCCACACCAGCCCATCTGGACTGACCACCAGCCCTGAGTGTACTGTATACAGTTTTGTACCTTACTTCTTGTCATCTAACAAAACACAATCACAATGCGATTATGAGTCTCTTAACTAAGTTTGTAATATACATATATATTTATATTTAATACATATATAAAATAAGAATAATAAAATGAATATTCATTTTATGATTTTTTTTGAGATGGAGTCTTACTCTGTTGCCCAGGCTGGAGTGGAGTGGTGCAATCTCGGTTCACTCCAACCTCTACCTCCCAGGTTCAAGTGAGTCTCCTGTCTCAGCCTCCTGAGTAGCTGGGACTACAGGTGTGTGCCACCATGCTCGGCTAATTTTCTTTTTGTATTTTTAGTAGAGATGGGCTTTCACCACGTTAGCCAGGATGGTCTCAATCTCCTGACCTTGCAATCCACCCGCCTCAGCCTCCCAATGTGTGGGATTACAGGCGTGAGCCACCGTGCCCAGCCCCTTACTTCTTTTCATCTAACAAAACACAATCACAATGTGATTACAAGTCTCTTAACTAAGTTTGTAATTTAAAAAATATTTTTATTTTAAATGTTAACTTTCATCATGGGACTATAAGTATCAACTGAAAAAATATCAAAATGCTTTTAATGCCTTTTATCTTGGGCAAAGCGACACAACAGATCCTACGTCTCCAGTGTTCCCTGGCTCCTAGCAGGCTCAAGAGACTTTCTTGCCTCTGCTGCAGCAGTTACTTGGCTTAGTGTGTAGATGTCTGAGTGCCATGAAGTTGAGAGGGAAAGATGACAAGAGCAAAGTAAACAAACATGAAAGGCCGTGGATCTTGGTTGATTCCAACAGATGCCGTGTCGTGAAGATGCTCTGAAGGAAGGGTGGTGAAGGGGTCTCCTCACTCTTCTGGGCCCTTCTGGCTAGTGACTGTGTCCTCACTGCTGCTGCTACCAGCGCCCAGTTTGTTGCCTGAAGCCAAAAGCTGAAAGCTCACATAACCTTTTGAAGAGTACTACATAAGTAAATTGAGTTCTCATAATGAAGAATAGCTGAGTAAACAATGTCACACCATGTGGTTCCATGAATTTCCTAAGATTAAAAACATTTGCAGTCACAGAGACAGACATGGGATAGGAAACACAGGTCTATTTTATTATGTGGGTTTTGAAATTAAACCAATTGTTTAGAGCAGAGGCGCTGAAGTTCTGCAGATTAAAATAACGAATTAAATTTATTTATTTAACAAATATTTATTGATCATCCACTCCATGCCAGACACCGAGCCAGGTGCCTAAGACAAGCATGGGTCATAGAGCTTTCATGGTGCTTCCGGGGAAGTTTATTAAATGGAGACAGAGCAGTGATTATGCTTTTCTATATTTCATAAATGTGAATAAGAGTATATAGTTGTTTCTCAAAGAAACATTAATTTTCTTTATTTTAGGGCCTCAGCTGCTTCTGTCTAAGAGAGACTTTACTTTTACCCCCATAATTTCATTCCAGTGTGTTTTAATGAATTTACAGCTAAATCACAGACATTGCAACATATCGTTGTGCTTCAAATCCTCCAAAAGGGGCCACTTTTGATGTGCTGAGACATTTAGAGTTGGAAGGCTGTTTAGGAAATTGATGCAAAGACATGTGCATTATCATATGTGGAGAGAGAATCAAATGGCATCTTGAGAGAAGTGCACACATGCCACGTTAGCCATGCCCCACCCCATGGCGTGAAGAGCTTATGGAACCAAGGGAGATGCTCATCTGGAGCCCACATCTGCTTCTAGACCATATCATGAGGACCCAGAGTTTCAGAATCCCTGGCCCAGGGTCTCTGAGTTCATGACCAGAGCCCATGAGGGCTTCTTCTGTAGGTTTGTCATTTTGCGTGTTGACTGCTATCACTATGAGCTGGTGTGTGCACCCAAGCATACAAGACCCCCTCCAAGCAGGATGCAGATGGGAAAAGGGAAGGTGGCTGGACTACGACTGATGTTAGGTATGGGCCTGCATATAGCTAAGGAAATTTTCTCACTGGTTAAAAAAATGATAAAACAAGGTGATGTGTGTGTGTGTGTGTGTGTGTGTGTGTGTGTGTGTGTTTCATCTTTTCAGCCTTTCCCATTACTTTCTAGAGTTAACCTCTGAAAATTTAAATGAAAGGGAGGAGACCTTTCATTAAATAGAGGATTCTGCACAGTAATGTATTCTCTACAGTTAAGTAATTCTTTTGGAGGAAAACTAAAGTTGAGCATTTTATTTTGTGCATCATTGTGTTCTTTGAAGCAATGGATTACATCTTAATCCTGTGCACATTCTTAAGATGAAGACTCCATCTGGGAGGACTAACCTTCCACAGAAATGTCTGGGTTACACATGTCTATCCAGTCCTTTGCCAAGTGCTTAATGGAGCATGCAATTGGTGAGATATACTGAGGTCCCCTGGAGAAACCTAAAAGAGAATCAACAGGCTCAGAGCAGCCTGGCATGCACATCGTTTGGGTCCAGCTCCAATCGCTCAAGCCATTTGCTTTAAATAATTACAATTAGACACTCTTCTTTTTATGCTGTTTCTATTTTTAATTCCATTAAGCTTGAAATAATGGAGGATATTTTACTCTGTCAGTTTTACAATTTTCCGTTGGGTTCGTTTCTGTCATTGAAGTTAAAACTAGATAAGAGTTCCAGAATCCTTAAATCAAGAATCTAATGAATCTGTCCTCACACTGGTCTGGAAAATGCAGGAAAATGCACATCCAGTAAATACTTCTTCCCATGCCTTATGGAGTCCTGCAGCCATAGTTCATGATGAATTGTCTTGTGCTTTGGGACTGGTTGCAGAATCATGAACTGTCAGAGCTGACAGGGATCTGCGAGTTCATATGGTGTCATTGCCTCATTTCACAGGTGAGGCATGAGGATTTGGAGAGGGGAAATGCTTGTCCAAGGTCACAGAGCAAGTATATGGCAAGCTAGGACCCAGGACTCCATGATGTACTTTTCCATCTTCATTTCAAGGGACTGCAATGAATGATCAGGTGGTTCAAATGGTTTCATTGTTTTTTTTTTGTTTGTTTTTGGTCTGAGAAACCCAATACCCTGCCACTCCCCTACATTTCTATGCTTATAACAAACCATTTTGACTAAATTAGGAGTTCTTGGCTTATTCCAGCCTTATACCTACACTGTCAATTCTTGTTATTTGTAGTAGTTATGTTCTGTAAGGTTGCCAGAAATATCATTGCTCCTAGAGGAAACATCGGGTTAGGTTCCTGTGAGCCTCTGGTCACAATATTTTCATCAAGTAGTAAATACATAACCTTGCTAATATGCATCTCTGTTTAAAGATACCTTATTTAATATACATTGTTGAATCATTAACATTTAACTCATGGCTAACATCACTGCAACTCATGCCAGAATGAGCCTTATCCAGCACATGTATTTTCTCTAAAGCACATCACAGAACAGCCTTCTTGTACTTAGGAACACCAGACAGTGCTTCAGCACTAGGGGCCGTTTTTACTCAGCTAAGTCACCAACAAGCACAGACATGTGAAAAGCTTGGCACTGCATAGACTGTGAAGAGGAGAGGTGTTTATAGCATGGGAGCTGAAACAAGAAGGCAGAATGTTGGCTAGTCCTACCTCATCTGGGAATATGCACATCAGGCACTCAGTTTTTTGGCCATTCCATGTGTACCTATGAGTGACCACAATAGTGCTGTAAGTATTGGTTTTGGGTGTTACAAATACATTTTTAGTTGGTGAATTTGCATATATAGAATTTGTGGATAATGAGGATTGACTGTACATTCAAGCTTGCACGCATCACCACACATTATAATTTCTTCCATTAATTTTTAGCTTTCACTCTGGTTCCACGTGGAGCACTTTCAACCCTACATTGGTGGTCAGTTATGTTGGGAGCCTTTACATGGGCTCCCGTTAAAAGTCATTCTTCTAAGTGTACCTAGTTTCTAATAGTTGTGTTGCTGAAAGACCCTTTACAGTAGGGCCAGGCTCCATCCTCCTAATTCCAGAACCTCAAAGAGTAGGATCCCTCTCTTGGGACCACTACCCACATTCTTCTCCCTCCGATTATGCCAGCTTGTTATGGTGAAGAGGTGGGTCTCTATACAAACTTGTCCCAAGGAGCTTGCTTCATACCTGTTTTTGTCCTCGGTCCTCTTCTAACTTCAGCCTCACTTAGGAGTGCTTGTTAGTCCCATACTTGACCTTAGCCAGGCCCATGACTCCCAGATCTTTATCTCTAGTAGGAACTTTCTTCTGCACTCCAGATCTGCCTCTTCAGCTTCCTTCTTGACGTTTCCACCAGAAAGACCCACTGGGACCTCAATATGTCCCAGACAGTTCTCATTGCTTCCAGCCCCACTCCAAAGCTCGCTCCTTCTTCTCTTCTGCTGGAAGCCTTGGCCCCTTGGGCCATTGCCAACCACTCACACAAACTTGAATTTTGAGTGTCGTTCTTAATTGCTCCTTCTCCTTTATTCCCAGTGTCTGCTATCCTGTGAAGTCCCACAGAGTCTACATTTGTGCTCTCGCTGCCATCTGCCCATGCCTCTCAAGTGTCAATTACATGGCTCTATTCCAGTTCTTATTGAGTGTAGCTATCAGTCTTGCATTCCTCTGAGCCACTCTCCACAGTGCTCCCAGAGGGAGCACAAATATGACCATATCACTCTCCTTTTTTAGATCTTTCAGTAACTTCCCATTGACTACTGTATACAATTGCAATTTAATAAAAGCCTTTTATAATATGACTCTTGCTTCTTCTCCTGTTGCATCTTCTATCACCCATACAGCAACTACATTCTTTGAAATTCTTAAAACACCATATGTCCTTCCTGCCTACTTGCCTTTCTGTGCTCTGCTCTGCCTGCAATCCTGTTCCTCTATCCATTCCCCATGTGAGCTCCTGCTCACTATTTAACACGTGGTTTAACGTTTGCCTCGTCTATGAAGCCTTCCTTGACACCCACAATGTAGTTAGTTCTCCTATCTTTGAGCTTCTAGAGACCTTTGAGCAAACATAAATTATATCACTCTATTTTGGAATTTTAAAATAATGGATCTAGTTTTGGACATGTGTTTTAGATACTTGAGGCACCTCCATGATGAAATACTCAGTAGGCAGTCCCATAGATAGGCTACTTAACTCCCATGACATGAAGAAAATCCAACAAATCTAAGACGTTATGGTACCCTAATAGCTATTATTTCAAATTTGCAGGAGACATCCCTCTCCATTTCCTCTTCCTGATTATTAGTTATTTTCATTCATGTGGCTACACTCATATCTGAACCACATTGAATTAATTTGACAAATAAGTTTCATGAGTTACAATGTCAAATACCCTTTCCCAAGTTCTGAGTTACAATTAATTTTGAGAGAGTATTGCTGATTTCATGCCTCCCTTTGCTTATTATGCATTTAAATTATTTCTGTTTTTCTCCATGAAGTTTCCAGACACAGCTATGAGAAGGCTGTTCTTGATTTCATTAACTCCCTTGAGAGGACAACCATGCTTAGTGAGCACCAAGGGACTATTGCTGGAGTCTGGGCCCAGGGGTCCCGACCAAAGGGTAGAATAGTCATTTCTGAGCTAGTTATTCAAGCCTAAAACATTGCACCCTTAGCAATGATCTTCCATTGGAAGGCTGAAACCATGCAGTTTGTATTTTGTCTGACTTTATCTCCATTTCCTGGTGCAAACTGCCCTTCCTTTTGCTCTGTTGTCTTTGATTTCCTTCCTTCTCTGAGCCTCAAATTGTCCTACAAAGCTTGCCACATAGTACAGGCTCAATACAAGATCTGTTGAGCTAAATTGGAATGAATTTTTAAGCTATGCTAAGGCTAGTTCCTCACCATGGCAAATTCTTACTTGTGTTCTCTACCCTATAAGACTTCTTTCTCATGTAAAAACGCCTATAGAAAAATTCCTTGGAAATGGTATTTATCCTTTACTGTTGTGTTTGAGCTTGTGATTGAAGCGGGTTGAAGGCAACCTGTAGGTTCCTTGGCCGTGGTCTCTGATTTTGTAGGTGTCCCATGCTTATCTGAAGGCTCACTCTTCTGACCAGGCTTAAGTTGTAGCAGGAAGCTCTTCCCCAGAGCCAAACAGTGCTTGCTCCAAAGACATCTAGAGGGAAATTGAGATTCAAATCAGTCATTCTTCTGAAGACTTTTCTTACCAGAATAAATAGGCCATGTTTGTGTGACCCTTGACACTTCTATATGGCTGAACTTCTTTCTCCATTATGCCACCTTGTGCTTAGACATTCTCAGTTTGTGAAAAATTATGAGGTTCATGACCCCCGTGAGAAGCCAACCTTGGAAATGAATATGTCTATTGAGAGAAGGAATGGTCTCATATCTCAGGTAATGCAAAACATTGTATTCATTTGTAGCCAGGGCATGGAATAATTTCTGTAAATCATTCAAACTTTACATATTATACTTTAAATCTTGATTTATAGTTTTATTACAAAATATCCCTTAGTTCATCTAAATATTGACTATTCTATAAGAAGTAACAGTTATAACCATGAGGAATAAATTAATTCTTCTGGGGCATCCTATTTTGTCAATACCTGCCTTTCTAAAATTCTGTTTAATCTGCTGAATGGTTCCCCTGCCTTTCAACTTACTATTACTCTCTGATGTCATTTCCTCCATCTTTCAGGCAATATTTGAAAAATTCCTATAATCAATCATTCTCTGATTCCTTTAGTTAGTTCTATTCAGTCAGCAAAATTTCAAAGTGCAGTGAAATTAAAAATTATAAGCACTGCCAAATTCCAAACCTACTGACCTAGCCAAATGGACTTAAGAAATGTTCTCCAATATAAATTTTAATTTTTTTCCTATTGGTTAAAAATTTTTTCCAAGGGAAGTCGGAAAGTAATACAGAGGGAAACATTTTTAAGTCTAACTAATTAATATTTTAGACAAATTAAAGTTCTTATGATGGAGACACCACTGTTTATTTAAACAAAGAAGCAGAAAAATAAATATCACAGGAACTGTAAGAGGCATTTATGATTAATAATAAGCCTATTCCTTCAGAACCATCATTATGTAGTTTTCCCAGCCAAAATGAGAAAATATCCTCAGCTTGTGAGTTTATAGGTTAAGTTGATGTGAAAGCATTTTATCTGCTTTGTGATACTGATTGATCCTAAATGCTAGTCTTAGGCTGAACACTCAACACAACGATTCTGACCAAAGAGGATGGTTGAAGTCCACCAGAGTTCTTCCCATGCCAGTGTTCAAATCATGTGTTTATTTTTAAGCTCTATTACATTTTCATTGGAAATGTGTTGGCTTCCTTCTGCTAAGATCCATCATCTCATTCCTCTGTGTGTTTCTAAAGCAAATTAAATACAAATTTATTTTTTTCCCCAAACCAATGCTGGCATCACCATTAAATGAATTGGAAATACAGAGCTGTGGATTCTAGGTTGCCAATAACTTTCATCAATCAGTCTAGCTGATTACATGGAAAGCCAGGAGAAGGTATATTGGGAGAAAGAAAGAATAAAGAGTTTAAAATTTGGTTAGGAGGATAAGAGAAATATATGAAAATATAGCTAGCTAACATGGCATATATAAGAGCCAAATTCATCTTGCATTGTTCTCAGTTTACTTTCATTGGACTGGGGAAGCCTCATCAATGAGTTTTGTTTTGAAATAACTCTTATTTGAAACAAATGAGACATTTTAGTGGAATTCTGAATTATTTAAAAAAATTTGGCCTAACTCCTGGGAGACAGATTATATATTTTTTAAAATGTTGTTCTCAAAAGTATAGCCTACTATATCATGGTAGTAAATATTAGATGAAAGTCTGAAAGGGATAACGATGAATCAGCCTTTGGGTTTAGTTTCCTCATGTGTGAAATGTGGTTAGCAAGTAGATGATTTACACCATCCCTTTTAGCTCCATGAGTATAATGTAGAGCTGTACGTCAGAGAGGAAAGCAAAATTAAGAGGATTTCCAAAATAATGTTAGGTTTAAAAATCCATTTTTTTTCTTTTGGGTAAAAGCAAGTAAACAAAAAGAACTAGAAACATCAAGTTATTGAGGAGATATATATATATATACACACACACACACATATATACACACACATACACACACACACACACACATATATATATTTGTTTAAAAAATATAACCGTACTTGTGCCAATAGTCCCTCATATAAATTAAATATGACTAAAAGTCAGGTTGAATTTGCTTGTTTCCATGGCCTCAAACAGAGTCAACTGGGGAGTTTCACGTCTCTGTCATTTCTAGGCCAATCTTGATATCATAGTTAATTGCAATGAGATCTTTTGTTCACACATACTGCAGCTGATAGAGACACAGCCTCTTTTGACCAATAAGTCTGAAGTGTAATGCCAAGAGAAGGAGACATGATTTGTTAGGGGTAAATCAGTGGAGTAATGACATTCTATTAAAAAGATAGTGCTAGTCTAGAAATCCTGAGATAATGGAAGCAATTGCCTAGAACGCTTATTTTCCTTTCTTTTAGCTTCATTAATCAGAAAAGGAGAACCAAGCCTGGACCAAGAACTAGTTCACAGTGAGAAGAAGGATCTTATTTTTCCATCTTTAATTTCTATGACTGTGCAAATCGAAATCAAAAACACCGAGAACATTCGAAATGTTCATCATGTATTTTTAAGCAACAATAGTAGCTCAATATAGTACATTAGGTACAGAGAAATGAAAGAGAATAGCTTAACACCAGTTTTATGAAATTTACTGACTCTAAGTAGAGAATAAGCCACCAGGTCAGATTTCAAGTTTTTGTCTTAAATGTCAATATTCTACAAAAGAAAGTTGATTCTTGGGGAGTCTAAGGAAATAAATGATTCTTCAAGCATTTGCATATTTTATGACTAAAATCATAGACAACTTGTTCCTCACAACATGAAACTGGTTTTACATGTGTCTACTTAATGAAATATGTTTTTTGGATACAATTTTGTTTATTTCCCTGTATCCCATGAAGCCAAATCTCTCCTCAAATCAATCTCCTTCTTTCTCTCCTTTTTAGTATAACAGACATTTCTTTTTTTTCTATTGGGACCTGGGTAGTTCAAAAATTTGATTATCCACTCAGAATTTCCAAGGTACCTATTTTCTTATGGGAAGTGATGAATAGATGTCATAAATGCAATGCTAATGTCCTCAGACATTAAAAACAATAAGCATCAAGAACTTTAATCGATAACTGAATAATGCTTCCATCAAAATAGACACCTTTAAAGACTAGATGCTTGGATGATGATGTCCCTGCTCTAGACAATGTTGGAACTTTTCTTTTGGAAAGAACTTTGGAGTAAGGAATGAGCAATGTCAAAAATTATTTCTAAGATTGTATAGGCTGACTATCTTTTGCATGAGAAAACATGTTACCCAGCATAATCACCCACATACAGAATTGACTTCGTTATCAGTCAGGGTTCAAGAAAGAAATATATTACTCACTCACTGTGTGTGTGTGTGTGTGTGTGTGTGTGTGTGTGTGTGTTTAATTGAGGACCCTTTAACAAAAGGTCTATTTACAAAAGATGTAAAAAGGATAATGGAAAACCAACAAAGGATGGGAGGTCCTTTACTTTTCCTAGGTTTGGATAGGATAAAAGGAGAGAGGCGCTACTGGCATGTTGAGTCACATGTAAGTGAGAGCTTTCCCACTGTACCTTGGGACTACAGAGGAGGCAGGCAACCACATCCCTGAGTACACTCTCCTCTTTACCTCCAAAATTCTGATGGTGCTTCCTTTTGTTCACGCTTGATGGAAAGCTGGAAAGCCAGGGAGCCTCTGTCCTTCCACTCATACAGATAAGTCACCTGGGACACAAAGCAGAGTAGAGAAGCATGGATAGTGCTCTGGAGGGGCTCACCTGTTCACAGTGATCTCCATCACTCCACCAAGGACTGTCAGGAAGACGGGTGTAGCTGTGGAAGGCAGTTCTAAGAGAAGGGTCCCTTACATGAATGGAAGATGGAAACTCACTGGAATAAGCATGCAGCCAACAGGGGAAATGAGTATGTTTTAGTTCATTCATTATGATTCAGCCTTATTCCTTTACCTTATTCCTTTACAGCCATGTCTTAGTTTTTGACAGGAACATATGCGAATGGCTTTTAATACATTCAAACTAAGATATTTTCATTGTTCTTTAGGTGGAACAAATGTATTTTTGGTGAAGACTTTTAATAGAGAATGGAAAACTATGTAATGACAAATAAGTGTGTGTATGGTGTGCGTGTATGTGTGTGTGTGGTCATCTCCATACCTTATCTATGTACATAAGTGAAATAGAGTCTTCAAAATCTAACTTGGATTTGGGAATGGGAAGATTAAAAACAAAAATTTTAGACATCTGTGATAATCCAAATCTGCCTGCTCTTGACAGTTTTCATTTCCTTGATCCAGTTTCAGTGCCTTGGCAGGTTCAGTGATGTTTTATTTTTGCTGGAAAATAGGAGCATGGGCAGTAGTCATGACTGCCAGGGACAGAAAAGACAAATTATCCTGAGTGTGCTCTGGAAAACATTGAGAGCCTTGGTGTGCAAGCCTTGATTTGCTGGACAGGGGTATGGATTACCTAATAAGGCTTCTACTTCTCTGGCACAATTAGGCTATCTTTCATCCAAATTGAGATATTGAACATTTTTCCTATGAAAACCAGGTCAATTTTTGGTCTTGGTAATTCATCAGTTATTGTTCACAGTTACTATCTCTGTCTGTTGAATGACAGTGGTTCAAAGGTCCTAAATGAGATACTAGAAGAAAGTGTTTATTGTATATTCTCTTGGGTAATTGAGACAGAATAACGTGTGATATCAAAACTGGGTTTTGTCCCTAAGAAAACTCAAGGTACAGATGGATTCAGTGGTAAATTCTAGCAAATATTTAAGGGAGAGATGCCAATCTTACACAAATTCTTTCAGAAAATAGAGGAGGAGAAAATATACCCCAACCTGCCTTATGAGCCAACGTAGCCCTGATGCCAATACCTGTCAGATATTACCAAAAAAAAAAAAAAAAAAGAAAGGAAAATTGCAGACTAATCTTTCTCATGAAGATAGATACCAAATTCTCAATGAAATATCAACAAATTAAATCAATAGTACATAAAAGAATATTACATAATAACAACATGGAAGTTATCCCAGAAATGCAAGGTTGATTTAATATTTAAAAAATCAATGTAATTCACCATATTAATGAAATAAAGGAGAAAATTCAAATGATCATTTTCATAAATTCAAATTTGTCTTTATGTGCTTTTCTTTACATATATGTGAATATGATAAAGCATTGCCCTTTGAAAACTTTCTGTCTCATTTCTTTTCAAAAAAGGAAAACAAAAATAAAAACAAGCTCTAAGGTTTAGTTTAAAACTCTGTTTAAAGATTAGGTTAGTTACTTTATAAGTAAAGATTATACTTATTTTTTTAAAAAAGGCAGAAAGAGTGAAATTTATAAGAATCCAAATTGCTCACATAGTAGGGGTCTGATTTGACCTCAGCTGCATCAGGAATGGATCTGTCGTCCATACTGTACAGACCCACAGAATGCATTTTCCCTTGGTTGCACATCCACATTCAGCCTGGGGTAGGTGAGCTCCCAGGACATCTGTCTAAGTTAAGGTGCTAGGGTCTGAGGGCCTCTTTGGATGTGGCTGGCGTCAACTTAAAAAAGGATGGGAGAGGTGTCCAAATCAGGGGTGCAGCTCAATAGAAAGCAGCTCCCCACTTCCTTCCCTTCCTCCCTCTCTCCAGCCATTCATCCATGTAATAAATAGCTGAGGATCTACCTTGTGAAAGGCACAAGATAAATGAAGCTGCTGCCCTCCTGGGATGTATATTCTAAGGGGATTACTCATAGCAGTAATAATATGGTTATCTTTCTCTTATGTATCAGAAATCCAAGGACTAAGTGTGGTGGTAGTTTTTGGCCTATCACAGTTTAGATGGCTCATGAATGGGCTAGAATATAACTTCCAGTATTGTCCATTTCATTTCTGGCCAAAGACTATCTACTTCCTTATCCTCCTTCCCCTTTCTCATTTCTGTACAGGACTCTACCTGTTTTAAGAATTGGTCCTACCTTTCGTCTTGATCCACTTGATCACAAAGCAACCTTTTTTCTCCATCACAAGGCAGTTGGTTCCAGATGATAAAGCCTGATTTAAGAACTCTTGATGGAGACATTTTTGTGAATAGGCAAATAGTTTCAAGGTTCTTTTTTCTTTTTTGGTTCTGCACTGACTCCTTAGAGACTTGGTTGGAAGTTGTAGGCCTAGTTTTCCATGGAACATTATATATTCTGTAAATCCCTTGATTAGTCTTACTTTGTGTCATGGAAGAATATGGAATTTCTTTGGTATTTACTCTGTAAAATTTCAAAGTAAGTCTTTAGGGTCTGTCAAGTTAGCATACAATATTTAAGCAAGAATAACAATAGAAATTAAGCTGAACTGTTGAAGAATTTCTATAGATATGTGATTATTTTGGACATTGGATGTTGTGAATGATGCGTTATGATATATGACATTGTGAATATATGGCATGATACAATGTATCACTCAGGGGAATAATATTGAAAATATTTATAAAATAATTTCTTCTAAGTTAATGCCATTGTTTTCTTGTTCTGTTTTGTTGTTAATTCCAGGGTTTCTCTGTGAATTTTCTGAAACGTTTTAGGTTGAAATCTGAAGCACTCTTACTCTGTGCATTTTATGAGATTCGACTGAACATGCCTGGTTCTTGACTGCTGATTATTTCTATACCCAGGTTCCTAATGATTATTGGCTTTATCCTGTCTCAAGGGTTTTCTTCTAAATGGAAATTTGTATTTATGAAATAGCACCATATAGTTACTTAATGGACTACTGTCTATCAGTGTTACCCATTCTGCTGAATATTGGGAAGTGGTATACTTACCACTTCCACAGAGGTTTCATTTTTGGCTTTTTTTGGGGTTAGATTCTTCTCTGTATTGAAGGAAATAATTATGTTTATAACAACAGGGACAGAACCTTTTTTTTAGGTGAGTTACTTTCCTAGGTAGATAGTGCAATTTAATCCTCTGTTATATATTTACATTTTGTTCATAAGACGAAATAAAAATCACCTTTACTCTGAAACATTCCATTTTTATTCCAGGAGCAGTAATGTAATGGTCTTTAAGGATTTTTCTGGAGGCTCCACTTTTCCCTACATGTGTTGCTATGCTATGGCCAAACTGCAAATTACCCAGCCTTTGAGAGCAGGAGTTAAATAAAATACCTGGATTGAGGTGGTCCAAAGAGACTGTGCAAAGTCATCTACTCTGTCATATATTTTTGACTATTCTTCAGGTGAAAGTAGTTTATAACTAATAGATGAACCAAACCAATTCAAGATTATTAATTGAAAGTGTGCAGGTAGGCAGGAGACCAGCATTTTCTGCGATTATTGTATCATTTAATTTTTAGCAACCTTCTAAGGAAAAACGTTATTTTTTCCTGTGTCACTGATGATACACGGATGATAACTTGCTCACGATCAGGCATTGAGTTGGAAACAAGACTTATCAGGCTCACGGCATGCTGCTATGAACGGAATATGTCTCCCTTAAATCCTCAGTGGGATGGTATTAGGAGGTGGGGGCTTTGGGAGGTGACTAGGTTTATAGGAGGCTATTAGGCTGGAGTCCCCACAATGGGATTAATGTCCTTATAAGAAGAGACCAGAGAGAGAACGTCTCTCTTCCATCCCCCAAGTGAAGACACAGCAAGAAGGCAGCTGCCTGCAAGAAAGCCCTCACCAGAAACCGAACTGACTGACATCTTGATCTCTGACTTTCCAGCCTCTAGAATTGTGAGAAATAAATTTCTCTTGCTTATGCAACTCAGTCTATGTTATTTTGTCATAATAGCCTGAGCTGACTAAGACAGATGACTTGTTTAGGAATAGCAATCTTGGCTCTGCTTAGGCAATTTCTACTTTGAAGATTACCAGGAACAAGAGAACGAAGAAACCACTTGGTCGTCATGATTTGAAAAAATTTTAGAGTTTATCAGTACTGGGAAAAAATGATAACAAATGAGCAATTTAACTAGAAAGAAAGATAAAGGAATAGAAAATTCTCTCTGAGTCCCTTGCCTCACTTTTGGAAAAGGATTCAAGCTGGTATATGGCAAATAAAACTTTCAGCCTGGGGCTTGCCAAAACGTCAAAGAAGATTGCATTGTCCTTTTACTCTTGTTGGTGCAGTCTCTCCAGCTCCAGGAAAACAATTGTGTAACCACCTAATTCCTTATGCCACTCATATGAACCAACAGTATTTCCTAAAGTGGGTATCCCATTGTCTGAAAGCAAAATGCTTATTCAGGCAAGACAAATGAGCTCTTCTCAAGTGCTATGCAACGTACTCCCACAAAGCGGAATGATTCTTCTCTTCCCTCTCCCCAGTCTTTTGATGGACAAAAATCAGCTCAAAATCAGAAGACATTGTTATAGCCCGTGGTTTCTTTTCCTTTCTTTATTTTTTTGTAATTTTTTTTTTTTTTTTTGAGATGGAGCTTTGCTATTGTTTCCCAGGCTGGAGTGCAATGGTGTGATCTTGGCTCACTGCAACCTCCGCCTCCTTGGTTCAAGTGATTCTTCTGCCTCAGTCTCCCTAGTAGCTGGGATTACAGGTGGATGCTATGATGCCCAGCTAATTTTTGTGTTTTAGAGACAGTTTCACCACGTTGGTCAGGCTGGTTTCAAACTCCTGACCTAAGGATATCCTCCCGCCTTGGCCTCCCAAAGTGCTGGGATTATAGGCATGAACCACCGCACCTGGCCTATATTTTGGAATATTATAAATATTTATCTTAAGTTCTTTTCCAGACAGATGTACTATCTCTAATTCTTGAGCTGCCAATTCTTTCATTGTTTGGTGGTTTGTTTCTTCTCCATGGCTTGTCATGTTTCCTTGTTAGCTCATCTGCAGCAGAGGGTGCTCCCTGAGCTTTAGGAACACTGGGCCATTGAAGTGGCCTTGTAGAGTGATGTGGGGTTGCTGACAGTCAGAACCCTACAGATCTCAGTGTTTCAGGGCATTTTTTATGTTAACGTGTCACTCTTGAATTTCTGTTCCACTTAGGAGTAGAAGTTACACCCCACATCTGAGCATGGGCTGGGGTTAAGGCTTTAATGACTCAGAGATCACTTCTTTCATCCATGGGCTCAGGGAGAAGGTAAGATTTGTGATGCTTGTCCAGGCCAGTGCACAGAGGTATCCTATTTCCCATCTCAAATATGGGTGGTCCCTATGCTCTTGGCAGTTTTCAGAAGGTTCACTTCAAGACTTCCTTTTTGGGGGGCTTGATTTCTTATGTTTTTTTCTCTTTGAGAGTGTTACCCCAGATGCCAGCCTCTTGTACCTCTATCTGAGACTGCAACCCTGTGAGTCTTGGCCTTCAGTTTTTCACTCTTGTTTTGAGTTCTTTTGTATTTCTGGCACATGGAAATTTCTTTCTTGTTTTCACCCTCAGCTTATTTTTTGGTAATTTTATCTTTTATTCAGCATTTCTATGTGTCTTGGAGTAGAATAACCTGTGTCAATGCAGTCTACCATATTGATTGGAGGTTTCCCATTACTGAATGTGTGATATTTTAATTCTATTTATAGTTACCTGTTGATTTTCCTGAACATTTTGTTTTTCTAACCTTGGTTACACTTGTGAGATGACTATATATATACTTTGATAGAAAACTATGTCTATAACATGCTGGCTCATTAACAAATAACTTACTTAATTATGTAGTTAAACATATATTAATTCAGAAACCACATTAGCCTAGAAAATAATGTGAAATATATTTAAGCTCAGAATTTACAAGAAGGCTCTTAGAAAGGTTGAAAGCAAAATTTGCAGAGTGCCTAAGGGTTGAAAGTTTCATTGACTCTTTTGAGCAATGAAACTTTGGCAAAGGATATGTTTTAATGAGGCTTTTTTTCCCCCCTGAGACAGAAGACTGGAGTTCTACTTGCTGTATTTAAAACTCCCTATAACCTCTTAACAGGTGTTCCAAGAATAAAGAAAACTACTGTTCTGCTGTCCGTGGAGACATCTTGCTTGATACACAGATCCAGATTCAACCACAAGGGCAGCGTAGGAGATTACACGATTAAATTGGTTCTTTTCTTCAGCTTTAGAATCAGAACAGAAAGGAAATTCCCATTTTGGATCTTTAGTCAAGTGGCTTTGACAATACTTTTTGTTATATTTTGTCCTTGTCCCTTTCTTTAACTCATGGGTTTTCAGGAGGAAGATTTTAATGTCTAATGAAAATATAATTCAGGTCATCTACTTTCAAGTTAAATTTATCTTTTTAAAACTGTGCCCAGTGAAAAGTTTTATTGGTCTACTTTCTAGAAATACAATGCTAACAAATAAAGAGGACTGGAAAGCTGCAGTTCTTTGGAACAGAATATTCCAGAACAGAACTGAAACCATGTGCCTATTTCAAGCATATTTGAAAAAGCTCATAACACATTTTGACTCATCACGGGTTTAATGTCATTGGTAGGAAAAGGAAGGTAAAAATAACTGTCTAAACCTGACTAAAGATTCTTGACCTGTTAAGAATTTATCTTAAGGTGCAGGAAATGAGATTGTCATCTTTTCAGAGGGGTCAACACCAGGGGAAGGGTTAGAAGAGTGTGTGGCAATCAAAATAAAAACAAAATGAAAACAAAACTCACTCCCTCTCTGCCCTAACACCTCGTAAAAGTAAAATCCCAACCTAAACAATGAAAACCCAAGAGCTCTAAACAAAACCTAGTACACTGAAATATCCCAATAAAAACATGTAGTACTACATATATGTGTGTGTGTGTGTGTGTGTGTGTGTGTGTGTGTGTGTGTGTGTGTATATAATGTATCAGGATGTTTTGAAAGCTGTGGGACATCTGGCCAGGTGAAGAAAAAGTATAAAAAGGTAGAAAGAGTAAGGTCCTATTGTAATCATAAGGAGTTTCCTTAAACCCCTGGAAGATACCTTAAAGGCAAGGCCTCTGAATTCCACACCATATAGGAAGGCAGCTTTGCCAGTCTGGGTTTCTTTACCTTTGGGATTCATCAGTGAGTCTGCTACATGTTAAGAACTTATTTGGAGGTATGTGTGACCTTCTTGTATAGGGAAATCAAAACAAAGTTTGTGTAATGCCATATAGTGAAAAGCACAGTATCTGCTTTTGTTAGCTTGGGCTGCATTTTTATTTTTATCGGCAGAGATTTTTTTCCAATCAGCAAGCCTATTTCCAAGGAATCTGAGAAATAATCTCTTTTTATTTCATTGTATCATTTCATTATAAAGAAAGAAACTGATGAATTTGGTTAAAATTATGGCCAAAATGATATTGTGGCTGTGCATTGGACATAGCCATATTCTAGGTGTTTCTAATAGTGCAGGCATAACCTACCAAAGACTTACGTTGAAGAGGAATCTGAGTTGAGTCTTCTAGTTTTTTCATTTTGGGAGGTTTCCTCTTTAAAAGGGCAACATTTTGTATGTGTTGACCTCTGGAAAGTTAGGTGATCAGGTACAGAGTCTCTTTTCCCCTAAAAAAATATAGTTGCTTATTAAATTCTTACACATGTAACAAAACCAACACAAATAAAAGTGTTTGGTGAAAATAGAATTCTGTCTCTATTTCACACCTTCTCCTCACAATTTTCAGGCCAGAGTTTTGGGATTGCCCTTTCTCTACGCTAAATTCTCGTTTCCCCCAGGGTTACAAACTCATAGCGCTGTGATAATAGACTAAGAGGAATTTCCTCTGTGCTGTGGTAGACGACACTGTGACCCAAGTCCTTCCAGAGAGAGATTTTTTTGTCTTGTCTGAAATGAATTTAGTACCTCTTCATGACTAGGCAAATCTGAATATGACTATGATAAGAGCATCAACGTGGAACACATAGTCTCAAGAATTCTTACCATCCCACTATTTTCTATTTGGTGACTTGGATTTTAAAAATAAAATATACATGGTGTAAGTGTGGGAAGGGATCATAGATATAAGGCAATCTAACCTCCAGCAATTAATGATGAGGAGTCATTCCTTGTTTTAATTAATTATTTAATTGTAAGCAGATCATTAGGCTTCTTGGCTCTAGACTCAAAGATCCAGAGAATTTGAGTCCAGAACCAAGAAGCATAATGATTGTTTCACAAACTCTCCTAGTATCCATGTTTGGTTAGGGACTTTTGTGAATGAATCCAAAGGATAATGATTATTGCAAGAGGGAAAGGAAGTAAGTATCGCTGATCCATAATCTCTGTTTATACCAGTACTCCACAGATATCTAAGGGCATCATCCCATGAGCTAATAATGCAAATGATTATCTAATTAATAACTTTGCGCTGTTCTCTGGGAACAAATTGTGCAAGATTATTTCTGCAACAGATACTTTATAGACATCCATAAATTTCATAAGATTTATCTCTGTAATCCCTGCCTCATACTGCTTGCCCCACAATTCAAATCCTAAAGTTATACAGTTTGGCTTATTTTGATTGAGACGTCTGATGTTTAAGTGGGGTTGGGTAGGGTTCAAAATTTAATAAAGTATCTGGGTTTTGTTATGGAATGATGCAAATTTCAGTGAATCTCTTGACAATATTGGGATTGGGAAATCTGCCAAAAGTATTGCTTCTACTTGGTGACTAGACATTATAGGACTTTCTCCAGTATGGGAAGTATTGAGAAATGTGGATTTTCATAGTTTGTGAAACCTCTTATTAAAAAAGTAACTTTTTCCTTTTTTTTGCAAAATACCTTGAAAAAAGGAAAATTTCTAGTGATCATTTGTGAGTTTATGTGTATATTTTGGTGGTTCTCATTAGGGGTAAAGTTGCCCCCAAGAGAACATTTGGGAATGTGTGAGGCATTTTTGGTAGTCATGACTGGGGTGGAGGATGCTCCTGGCATCTGGTGGGTCGAGGCCAGGGATGCTGCTAACTCTTTGCCCTAAAAAAGAATTATGTGTCTTAAATGTCAACATCTCTGAGGTTGAGAAGCCTCTCATATTTTTTTCTTCTTTCTTAGAATATTAAGAGTTTGCATAGTTTGGGATGACCTGGTAACCCTAATTTATATACCATGCTGTGGTTGAAGGCCAGCATGTGCCATGTCCTTCTTTTCAATGTTCTTCAAAGTATAGTTTTATAATCATAGAGGGTGGTACTGGGCAAGCCCTTTGTCTCCTCCTGACTCTTTAAAATATACTCCTGTGAGATTAGGTCCTCTATTGGCATTTACAAACACTGAAATTGAGCACACTTTGTAACTTCAAAAAGCAGGACCTAAGAATTACTTAAACAGCAAAAGAAAATGGCTGAACCCTTATTCCTCTCTCACCTCCCGTAAATATACCAGAGTCAGCCTGCAGGATCACTAGCCTTTCAGTCTTAAAAACAATTAAACAAAAAAGAGAAGGAAAGAGACTGCATTATCCTCTTTGTCTTAAGCCTGTTAAGCTGTAGTGCATTTAGGATAAAGGATTTTGCAGTTTATGACCACTCTAGTTTACCATAGAGGAGGAACGTCAAACATCTACCTCATTTATTAAGTTGCACGCTGTCCAGGCTTAGCTGATGATTTTGGAGGATATTTAGCCTTTCCCACACATTTGAATAGAAAAGGAAAAGATGTATTTGTCTGCTTGTTGTATTCTGAAATGCTTATTTGTAGTTGTTATGTTAATATTATCTTCCTAGGTCTGGACTATTCTTATTTCCTTAGTAACCACACAACCTATAAGTCCTTTGAAAAATGATCTGTTTTTTTTTTCTGGTAAATTAGAATTTCTTGTCTTTGTGCTCTGCTTTTTAAAAAATCCATGGTTTGGGAATGAGAACAAGTAGAGAGATGAGAGGATGCCACACACACTGAATGAAATGTGTGTTTAACCTATAAGAAATATGTGTGAGTTCCCTTTGTGTAAGGTAGTTCTTCTCTAAGATTATTTTTTAATCTACTTGATGTAATAAACTGCATATAGTAGCCAGATGTTCAGTATATTCAGTGCAGTGAATATTATCCATAATACGTGACATTCTGATGTCTTCAACATGTCAGCTTTGTGCTGAATTCTTCCTTTATATCATCTACTTTAAAGCAATTTCTTAGAACAGCCCCATGGGGAAGATGCTATTGTTACCCGCATTATACAGATGAGGAAATAAAGCTTGGAAAATTAGGAAATAAGGCCTGTATCATCTGGTTATGGGGTAGCAGGGGCTGCAGAACAGCAAGGATTGCTGCCTGTTCCTTCTTCTTGCAGCTTCGTCCCAGAAGGGTACCTGCCAGATGCCAGCCAGAGCTCTCCTGTATGAGGTGTCTCTTAGGACAAATGGGGGTCAGGGAGCCACTGGATGAGTCAGTCTGTCCCTTATCAGAGCTCAAGTGCTGTGCTGGAAGCTCCGTTGCTCCCTTCAGAGCTGCTGGGCAGGGACGTTTAAGTCTGCTGAAGTGGAACCCATAACAGCCCGTTTTCCCAGGTGCTCTGTCTGGGGAAGGAGGAGCTTTATTTCTAAGTCTCTGACGGGCTGCTGCCTTTTTTCAGAGACGCTCTGCACAGCAAGGAGGGAGTCTAGTCACAGTCTGCCTGTGAAGGCCTTGCTGAGCTGCCTCGGGCTCTGCCCATCTGCTGTGTAAATTTCCTTGCAAGTTTGTTTCCCAGGCAAGGTTAGAACTGCCTCGGTAATGCTGGACGCCCCTCCCCCTGACGAGCTCCATTGTCCCAGGTTGAGCTCAAACTGCTGTGATGGCTGCGAAATCGAGCCCGTGGGTTTCAGCTTGCTGGTCTTTGTGGGGGTGGGACCTGCCGAGCCAGGTCACTTGGCTCCCTGCTTTCAGCCACCTTTTTTTCTGGAGAATGGGCGGTCTGTCTCACAGGCTTTCCAGTTTTGTGCTGGAAGCCCATGGGGCACCGGCAGGAATCTCCTGGTCTTTGGGCTGTAAAGATGGTGGGAAAAGTCCAGTATTTGAACCGGAGTACCGAAGTGTGCAGAAAAGTCCCCAATGTCCTCCCTTCCTTGGGTAGGAGAGGGAGTCCTCCAGTCCCTTGCTCTTCCCTGGGTGAGGCAACAGGCTACTCTGCCTCAATTTGCCTTCCTTGGCCTATACCCACTGTCCAACCAGTCCCATTAAGATGAACCTGGTACCTCCGTTGGAAATGTGGTGATCACTCACCCTCTGCGTGGATCTGGCTGGGAACTTGCACTCCAGAGCTGTTCCTATTCGGCCATTTTCCCCTTGCTCCCTCCTTCCCTCCTTCCCTCCTTCCCTCCTTCCCTCCTTCCCTCCTTCCCTCCTTCCCCCCTTCCGTCCTTCCCCCCTTCCCTCCTTCCCTCCTTCCCTCCTTCCTTCCAACAGCATCTTGCTCTGTTGCTCAGGCTCAAGTGCAGTGGTACGATCTCAGCTCACTGCAGCCTCTGCCTCCCACGATCAAGTGATTCTCCTGCTTCAGCCTCTGGAATAGCTGGGATTACAGGCATGCAATACCATGCCCGGCTAACTTTTGTATTTTTAGTAGAGACAGGGTTTCTCCATGTTGGCCAGGCTCTGACTCTGTCTTGATTCCTCATCCCCTTTCCTCTGCTTTTTTCCAGAAAGACCTTGAGCTTTCTGTGTTGGCTATGTCAACTTCTCTGTTTTTCTTCCACCTCATTTTCAGATCTCTGAGTACTGGAGTGTACCAGGGATTAGTCTTTGAACTTCTCAATTTCTTTCCCCATGTTTACTTCTTGTGTGAATTAATTTAGTCTTATGGCTTTAAATACTACTCATCAGCTGGCAACAGCTTAGTTCATCTCTCCCTTGCCCATTGGGTGTGATTACAACTGCTCACTCAAGACCTCTACTTGGAGGTCTAATTGCCAACTTCAACTTAATATGTCCCAAACTAAACTTCTGATTTCCATTTCCCATTCTCATAAAGCCCCAAATTCTGCTCTCCTGCCATCTTCTGCATCTCATAGGTGGCTACGCTATCTTTCTATTTGTCCATGCAAAGACAGACAAAACAAAACAAAAAAACTCTGGAGTTATCCTCGAATTCTCCCATTGTCTCATACTGCTCATCTAATCTATCAGCAAATCCTGTTGAATTATCTTACAAATACATCTAAAATCTGACACTTACCACCTCTACCACCAGCACTATGGTCTAATCCTTTACCATCGCTCATCAGCATTATTGCAATTGGCACCTAACACATTTCCCTGCTTCAATCCTTGCCTTTACCAGTCCTTCATTTTAGCTTCCACATAGCAAGCAGAGTGAGCCTTTAGAAATATAAGTCAATCATGTAATCCTGCTTGCCTTAGATCTCTCCAATAGCTCTCTGTCCCACTTACAGTAAAAGCCAGAGTCCTTACTGTAGAAGGACTAGAAGAAGTTAACCACTAGAATCTGCTCCTCCATTCCCTGAATCCATTACCCCGCTGAGCACATCACTTCCCTTACTTCCTCCTCATTCACTCAGCTCCAGCCACGCTGATTCTCCTGCAATTTCTTAAAGATACGAGCATGCTCCCACCTTGGGGGTCCTTGCACCTGCTACCTCTTCTGCCTGGGATGCTTTCCCCATAAGGGGAGATAGCACTTGTCCTGTGCTAACTGTGGGCCAAGTCTATTCTAAGTGCTTTGCAGGTAAGAACACATTTGATCTCTGTGTCTCGATGCCTCGACTTCCTTCAGATCTTTACTCAGTGTTGTAAGAAATGCCCCCTCTGTCTACTATAAATATAGTTTAAACCCCTCCCCATCTACCTCCCTCATCTCCCTATCCTCTTTACTGTGTGTTTGCCCTAATCCTGTTACCATGATTTGTGAGATATATTTACTTGTTTATTTCTCATATATTTTCTTACACATAAGAAATTTCCTTCACTGGAATTATTATGCACTTCATGAGGCAGGGCTTTTTTGGTTCTCTGCTTGTCAAATCACTGACTAACTGAATTTTATACTTGGTGCTATCTGCATGCTTACCTGAAATCGGTAATGCATCATCAGGGTCTTATGGCTCTCTTCTATGGCCCTAGCATTGTATGTGCTAGACAGTCTCTAGGGGAGTGTGCAGGGGATGAGGGTGAGTGTTTAAAAAACATTCAAGGCACTCCTCTCAAAGACTTTTAGGCTAGGTTGATAGCGCTGCTCTAATCCACATGACATAGCGATGTTTTTTCTTTGTGGGGTTAGGGATGGAATATGGGGAGCTCATACAGCCAGGCACAGCTTCTGTGAAGAAGAGAATTTTGAGCCAGTCCTTAAAGAATGGCCAGGGCTTAGTAGCAGCACAGTGTGAGATGGGGCAGAGTGGAGAGGAAGCCAAGGTTTTGAGAGAATATGTGTGTAGATGTTTGCATGTATTCACATATACATTTAGCCGCTATTTAGTCCTACTACAAACACAGAGAATACACACACACACACACACACACACACACACAGAATAGAATGTTATTTTATTAAATGTTCTGTAATTTTCTAAAGCTAATAATAAATTGACAGTACCTTTTTGAGACAAGTCACCTCCACTCTTACTGAATTTGCTTCTGCAACTACAAAATAAGCATAATAGTGCCTGTTTCCTTAGGTTGGTGGTATGACAGTCAGTGTAACCTAGCGGCTTCAAATTCTGGCTCTGCTACTTTCTAGCTGTATGACCTTGGACAAGTCATTTAGCCTCTCTGTGCCTCAGTTTCCTTATATGTGAAATGGGGATGATAATAACTGCCTCATAAGATTGTTTTAAGAATTCAAGCCAGGCACAGTGGCTCACGCCTTTAATCCCAGCACTTTGGGAGGCTAAGGTGGGCAGATCATGAGCTCAGGAATTTGAGACTAGCCTGGGCAATATAGTAAGACCCCGTTGCTACTAAAAATACAAAAATTAGCTGAGTGTGGTGGCCTGCGCCTGTAATCCCAGCTACTCTGGAGGCTGAGGCATGAGAATCATTTGAACCTGGGAAGTGAAGGCTGCGGTTAGCTGAGACTGCGCCGCTGCACTCCAGCCCGGGCAACAGGTTGTCTCAAAAAAAAATTCAGTGAATGAATATATGTGAAGTGTTAGAGCAGAGGCTGGCATATAGTGCTATATAAAGATTAGTTGTCATTGTCACTAGGCGAGAATGAACTATGATAATGAACTCACCAACCTATTACTAGGCAAAGATTATGTATAATGCCTGTGAAAAGTGATTTATCACATTACGCAAATGTATGCATGTGTATATGTATGAGGAGTTTCAAGTATGTATGTGTAAGTGTGTACATTTTTCATCCTTGCCACAGCATTGAATGGTGGCTATAATGAATAGGCTGTTAGCTGTATAGTCTGGAATCAAATCCTGAATCCACTGTGCACCAACTGTGTATCCACTGACAAATTACTCAACCTCTCTGTTCCTAAATGTCCCCATTTGTAAAGTGGGAAATAGTACCGCCTTCATTGTGTAGTTACGTGGCATAAATGCAATAGTATACATCAAGTGCTTTTCTCAGTGGCTCGGTGTAGTCAGCACTCAGTGAAAGTTAGCTATTATTGCTAGCTCTTATTTGTGGTGGATCTATGTAAATGGGGCCTTCATGTAGCAGCTGTATTAGTCCTCCAAGTTTTACAGCACAGTCTGACCTTGTGTGTCCCTTTTGGCTAGTAAAGCAGTTGATGTGAGGCTGAATAATAAGTCCCAGCCTTGGGTTGAGCTTATCCTGTCTCATAACATGCAAACACTTAATACTAATCTGGATTTTTCCCACCCTGGCTAATCATTACTTCTCAAAAATGCTGACCAAATCTGAAAATAATCTTCAGTTCTGTCATTAATTTAAAAAGTAATGTTTTCCAGTGTGGCTAGCTTTCTCAAACCATTCTTCCAGTGAATTACATTCATTACTGTGGTGGGTTTTCGTTTTTGTTAAATTAGTCTTTTAAGAGTGAGTAATAACCATAGAGTTGAAATATTTTTCCTTTGTGAGTGGGGATGCAGTTAAAAATTCATCATGGCCTGATTGGAATAGCAGAGATCTGTGAATGGGCATGATGAGAGTTGTTGTTTCTATCTTTTATTTATTTATTTTTTTTGAGACAGAGTCTCGCTCTTTTCACCCAGGCTGGAATGCAGTGGTGTGATCTCAGCTCACTGCAACCTCCGCCTTCCAGGTTCAAGCAATTTTCCTGCCTCAGCCTCCTTAGTAGCTGGGATTACAGACACCTGCCACCATGCCCAGCTAATTTTTGTATTTTTAGTAGAGATGAGGTTTCTCCACGTTGGTCAGGCTGGTCTCGAACTCCTGACCTCAGGTGATCTGCCCACCTTGGCCTCCCAAAGTGCTGCGTTACCTAATGCAATGTCCTAATGTGTCATTGGCTGCATAGACTCCCCAAGATGCTTCACTGAAAATGATGGTAACCTTTGTCTGCTAGCTGGCTATCACTAGTCTCTGCTCTGAGACTGGTAAAGACCAAAGTGCTTAACAGATAATGAATCTTAACAGACTATGAATTCATTATCTTAACAGATAATGAATCAGTTCAAATCCAAAATATAATTTACAACTTTCACCTCAAATAGCTCCATTTCTATAACTAAACATGCATATTTAATTAATTTCCCCTGGAAATGCATCTCTAGCCTGTGTCCTTTCTTTCATATGCAGGCTATCTGCCTATTGGAATATTAATTTGAATTTTATTTCTATTGCTGTAGGGTTTTACTTTTATCCACAGAATGTAACCAGGCATTTATGTTCCCATAGCTCAGAGGCCTTGGGGTGACAGGCCGGAAGGAGAAATTTCCAGGCACCCAAAAAACAACCACCCACCTCATCCCTGGCTTTTGAAAGCCTGGACTCACGGAGAGGATTTCTTTGGCTCTTCTGCTTGGGAGAGAGGGTGGAGGAGAGTGCTTTAGGAGGTGGAGGCCATAGCAGGCAAACCGCGCGGAGGGTGGATTTTCTGAGAGGAGAGTGAGGACCGGTGGGGTTGGAGGCTGTTTGTGTTTGTGCAGCAGCCCCTGTGGGGGCATGAGAGGCCTGACAAGGGGGGACTTTGTGCCCTTCAGCCTGAAAAACAGTGGTGAGGCTGTCTGAGGTTGAGGCAGACTGAAAGGGCATCTCTGGACTTCCTGGGAGCTGAGGGGCATCCGCTAGGGGAAGGTACAGTGGGAATGATGGCAACCCTAAAACTGACGCCTCACTCAGTTTGCTGGCACTAAGAGAGCCCCACATTTGAGTAGGAATCCTTTGAGGGTGGGGAGGGATCCTTAATGCTGACTGCCCAGTTTGTCACTAGGCTCTTTGGGCGACAGCTTAGAGCAGATTTAATTTGATTTAGAAAAAAAAAATGAATCTGAGATTTCCCGTATCCAAATTCTGTGGGCAAGAAGACCATACTGACCCTATTTATAAGCCTGTAAAAGGAAGACAGTAAACAGTGGATCTAACCTAGAAGTTACCATGATGTTTAGCAGCATGGTCTAAGCGAAGCCTGTCCCAGTAAATGAAGACATGTCTGTTCTCCTCTCAGAGGGGATCTAGCACATCTTTGTGTGATACTGTGCAGAACAGGAGAGCTCAGATGACTGTGAGGACACCTAACTCTAACCTCTAAACCTGGAGGCACAGAGAAAGCACGCCTTGTTTAAAGTGACAGCGAGGGTGATGGGGGTCTTTTCAGGTGCATCTTGAAGCACTTGCTTTAAGAAACAGAAAACCAAACACTGCATGTTCTCACTCGTAAGTGGGTGTTGAACAATGAGAACACATGGGCACAGGGAGGGGAACATCACACACTGGGGTCTGTTGGGGGGTAGGGGACTAGGGGAGGGATAGCAGGGGTTTGGGGGGATAGGGGAGGGATAGCATTAGGAGAAATACCTAATGTAGATGACAGGGTGATGGATGCAGCAAACCACCACGACACGGGTATACCTGTGTAACAAACCTGCACGTTGTGCACATGCACCCCAGGACTTAAAGTATAATAATAAAACAATTAAAAATAATTTTTTTTTAAAAAAGAAACCTATTTCTCACTCCAAACTCAGGAAACAAACTTCTACTTTTGTTTCTGTAGCTCACTGGAAAAAAAATGATAGTTCCATATTTGAATAAAAAAATGGAACATCCATTGGACAATACTGAAAATGACTTGGAGAAAAAGAGAGTAAGTAAAACAATAGACTATTCCAACCATATCAGCTTCATTTAAACCATGAGCAAACCCTGGTCTGAAATCTTTCACTGCCAGGGTTCCTTGCTTTTGTCATGTGTGATATGGACCTCTTTGGCAGTCGAGCAGACCCCTTTTAGAATGACCTTATAAAATGCATACAATAAAATACATAAATTGAAAAAGAAACAAGCTATGTTGGAAGGGAATTATTAAAATATTAAGAAAAACAAACTGGGGCTATGTTAACATTTTCTTCCTTGTTAAGGCATCTGATAGCAATGTCTAGCAACAGGGCTAGCAATTACCATAATTTTGAAGTGTTGATCTCTTTACAAAGAGATGCCTGTGGGGAAATCCTCTAAGTCTAGAGAAACTTCAGGCTTTTTCCTGGAGTCTTTGGATTTGGCGACAAGCTCAGCCACTCTGGAGTCAGAAGAAATGGAGGCAGTGATCCAGAACAAAACTAAAAAGAAGTTTTTAAAAGACCTCTGCCTGGGAGAAGGAAAGGGGGTCAAGGGTCAGGCTGCCAAAGAGAAAAGGCATATGCCTTCTGATTTCTTCCCTTTTAGGGAGGGCTGGACCTCTGCTGAAGTGACGGCAGTTTCTGAACCAGCACAAGCGGCAGCATGGGCAAACTACACTATTGCTTTCATAGAGATTTGTCTTATAGGAGAATCGAATGTTTCTTCACGTTCTTTTCGATGCTCCTTTAAGGAGAAGCCCTGTTTATTATTTTGTATGAAGACCAAGCAACAAGGACTCAGGTATTTTTCCACAGCAGCCCTAGAATTCCACTGTTAACCTGCAGAAACATGACAAGCTGCTCAGTAAGTTCTTCAAGTGAGATCTTTTGGAGTAAGCACTCAGCTGAGATACTTGTCTGAGGATGTTTCTCTACCCTGTAGCTCTCTCTTTCACACTTACCCACTTATACACAAAAACACATACTCAGATGTTCTTCTGTTTGTTGTGCATAAATTCTATTATTTTTGTCTGTTACACTTGAAATTCATGTTTTTAAGGAAGGTCAGAAAAAACAGTTTCATGAAACACTAATATCAGATATTTAAAAATTATCAGTGTTATTTTCAAACAAAACAAAAGCTTGATTACAAGGCAACCAATGGAGCTGAAACAGCAATGATTATAGGCTGTAATATATGCCATGTACACAGATTAGCTTCTAGATTTAGCAATCAAGAAGCCAAGTATAAATACATATACACGTAGACGGTTCTCTTATAAGATGACAGTGAATGTGGACACAGTTCGTGTGGACACAAGCATGAAATTCCCATGAACAGTGCTGAACAATGTATTCTTAAGGAAAGAAGCATTTAAGTGTCTGAGTAGTATGAGCTGATACTTGACATAGAAGTAAAATAAAGGGTTTAAGTTTGGTGTAGATTCTAGGTAGCACCTCTGCTCCCAAATATTATGATCTGTACTCTGCTGCAACACTTAAGCTGTTGATTCCAGGCAGTCTGGCATCAAGCATAAGTAATATCATTGGATGCATCCAACAAACTTGTGACCAGAAGAGCCTCCTTCCAATAAAGACATTGGAAGTGAATATATTGGCAGGGCCGCAGGAATATCATCCTGAAGACCTCTGGTAGTGCATTCAGGCTCTTTGGAAGGAGAGATAGGTACTTGCTGGGTTGTTGGAGGTCCTTCCCTGTAGGGAAACCCAATATCGAGTCTCAGGGTTTGGGGTTATAATTCTCTCTCCTCTTCTAGAAAATCCCATTCAGATAAAATGTCAGCTTTAAGAAATATGTTACGGATGGGTCACTCAAGACATTTTATTTTGCCAAGAATAAATTGGTAGCCCACAAAGCTAACTTCATTTATTTGACTTTCAAATTCCCCATTCTGAAAATTAAGATTCTTTTAGTTCTTTAAGTCTGGAAATTCTATTTTTTTTTTCTGCTAATTGGGATTGTGGGACTAGAAGCTTCCTGCCTCTTTACTTTTCATTTCCTCCCTTATACTTCTCCTTAAAGGATATCTGGATATTTTAGTTAGAAAAATGATTGCTCATTTTAACCGCAGGGTCAAATTCTTATACTAGCCATTCACTTGCAGATAATCTAATAGGAATCTGATCTGAAATCAACGTGCCTATTTTTCCCCCTTTGTGGGAAAATATAGGTTAAGCTAGTTCATGCTTTTTTCATAAGTAGACTCAGTACAATTTTTAATGGGTCCAAATACACTCGCATCAATTACTTAAGGGTTCAATCTTCCTGGAAAATGAGGTAATAGTAAATTAGAAGAAGAATTATGTGTATTGAACTTATTGTATAAACTACAACAAGAGGAAAAGAGAATTTTCTGATTGATAAAAAGGCACCCACTATTGATAGATTTCCAAATAGCATTTTTCCAGACATGATCTCAACAATATTAATTTTTCAGGGTCAAGATAAGTAGAGGACCAAGAATTATCTACCCCACTTTAGAAATCACACCACTGCCCCGGCTCTACTAAAAATACAAAAAAAATTAGCTGGGCATGGTGGCGCGTGCCTGTAATCCCAGTGACTCAGGAGGCTGGGGCAAGAGAATTGCCTGAACCCGGGAGGCAGAGGTTGCGGTGAGCCGAGATCGCGCCATTGCACTCCAGCCTGGGTAACAAGAGCGAAACTCCGTCTCAACAACAACAACAACAACAACAACAACAACAACAACAACAAAAAAGAAATCACACCACTGTCACTGTTCACAACAGCAAAGACTTGAAACCAACCCAAGTACCCATCAATGATAGACTGGATAAAGAATATGTGGCACATATACACCATAGAATACTATGCAGCCATAAAAAGGATGAGCTCATGTTTTTTGCAGGGACATAGATAAAGCTGGAAACCATCATTCTCAGCAAACTGACACAAGAACAGAAAACCAAACACTGCATGTTCTCACTCATAAGTGGGTGTTGAACAATGTGAACACATGGACACAGGGAGGGGAACATCACACACCAGGGCCTGTTGGGGGATGGGGGCTAGGGGAGGGAAAGCATTAAGAGAAATACGTAATGTAGATGATGGGATGATGGGTGCAGCAAACCACTATGGCATGTGTATACCTATGTAACAAACCTGCACGTTCTGCACATGTACCCCAGAACTTAAAGTATAATAAAAAATAAAAAATAAATAAAAAGAAATCACACCACTGGGGCTGAGGCAGGAACTGCATGCCACCAAGCAGCCTGCGGCTCAGTGGTGCTCAAGATGGAACACAAATTCCTCATCTTATAGAGTGAGCAATGCTGTCAGTCTGTTAGACTGTATGATGTTCTTTTACTTGTTTAAAAAAGGCAGGGCACAGTCTTCTCAAGGAAAACCTTGCAGTTCACGTTTGAGTGATTGAATAACCACTTCTGAGCAAAGTGTACTCAGAGTCCCTCTGTGTTATAGACAATTTATTTTTTATTAAGTCACTTAGCAGTGATCCTGATAAAGCCATAATTCTGAGTATGTTATGGTGGTTATTTCAGACAGTTAAGCACCATAAAAAAAAAAAGATTAACACTGACACCAATGAAACTGGTCTTGGTCCATTTAACTGCTTACATGTGCTGAAACAGCTAGTTGGAACGTGGATATGCCTCTGGGATACTTTCAGGCTTTTTTTTTTTTTTTTTTTAGACGGAGTCTCATTGTGTCACCCAGGCTGGGGTGCAATGGCACGATCTAGGCTCACTGCAACCTCCATCTCCCTGGTTCAAGCGATTCTTCTGCCTCAACCTCCCGAGTAGTTGAGATTACAGGTGCCCACCACCATGGCCAGTTAATTTTTGTATTTTTAGTAGCATACATTAAATAACTTATCTATTTTCCTATTTATTTTGTATTATCTTTTCCACTTTACAGCTACCTAAGTTACAGTTTTGGGCAATAAAGTGGGATGATCATATGCAGGGCTTCTATAGCTTGTCTATTATTGTCTTTAAAACAAGTAAGATTTACTTTCTTACTTGTTTTAAGGGTCACAAAAGCGACCCTTAATCACTGTTGAAAATTTAGGATACTCAGAGTTAGCATTTTGGAGCATATATACATGTATAGCTTTATATTTTAAAATAAATGTGAATCACACTATGCATATTATATTCGAACGCTTTCATGAAAATATGTCATGAATATTTTCCATATCTTTTAAGTAGTTCTCTATAGTATAGTCTCAAAGACTGCATAGTATTTTATTGTTGGTATGTTCCATAATTTAGCCAATACTCTCTTTTTAAACATTTAGTTAGATACTAATCTTCCGCTATTATAAATAATGCTGTGATGAACATATTTGTAGACAAGCCTTAGAGTGCATTCATACTGATTTTTTCAAATAAGTTCCTAAAGGTAAAATGATTGCATCAGAGGACATTATTAAGGCTGTTCATGCGTGTTGTCAAATTTCCTTCCTGAAAGGCTATACACCAAGTGAGAGCCCCCACCGGCCATCTCCTTCTTGCCTTCCCTTCGTTTCACCTGCAACTGGTTTGCTGCCTCTGCCTTTTAGTCTGACAATTCTTCTCAAAATTGCAACCCCTAGTTTTCAAGTGAAGTGATCTATTTCCCCCTATTTGGTATGCTTCTTCCTGAATGCAGATATGTCCTCAAAATAGTTTTCAACACAGAATTTTAGACGTAAGCGGCTAATGATTAGAACTGTCCCACAGGAGGAAACTTATTTGCCATCGCTGCTTTATGGCTGTGCGTATGGCCATAACTGGGCTGAAATAAGACAGCTGGTGGTTAAAGGCCTGTCAATCAATGGTACCACATGTCACTGTCTGCTGCTTAGGCTTGGATGTGTTTCAGGGCAGGGCAGGACAGGGCTGAGCAGAGGGCCAGCTGTCGCCGTTTTGGTATACTAAGCAATCATCTTTTCATAAAAAGATGAGTGAAGGCTCTTGCTTGTGGGCTTTATTTCAGATTCGATGCTGGGCTACATATAGCACGGGGATCTGAAGGAGGTAGAGGAAAAACTAGACAAATTTCTCAGGGATTAGGTGGCCTAAGAGGGTCCCGCAGTGGAAGCTTCCCACTTTGTTAGCTAATAGAACACATACCCACTCCTAAAATGGTAGTTTTTTTAAAATCCACGTTAAGCTGCTGTATCCTTTTCCCATGTCTGAATATTCTACTGAAATTTGTCCAGCAGTGTTATGGAGGAGCTACTGAAGGGAGCCCCAGCTGCTTCTGGATGTGAGGGGTCAGCTCTGGGCCTAAGGCAAAGGTTATCAGTTCAGAATCAGACAGGAGCCCTGAATGAGCCTCTCCGGTGGGTGCTATCTGCTCCTAGGCTACTTGCCAGGCTAATGGCCCGGAGAACCTGAGCTTGCAACCTCTGCACCACATGCACCTTAGAGACCTGGCTTCCCTGGCCAGGCCTGAACATCGGAAAGCAGGAAGTGGGATGTGAGGGCCGGCTTGTGACATAGACCAAAACCAAACCACTCTGAAAATCAATTTTCAACTGCCTTAGCTCCCACTTTGTAAAACATTTCTCAACAGCATTCTTTTTGTTGCGACAATGAATGTTTCTTCTGCCAACATTTAAAAATCCTTTTAATTTTAATCGGTTGCTTTATTTTTCCCAAAAAACTGTGTAGGCACAATAATTCAGAAAAAAAAAAAAAAACAAAAAATAAAACAAAAAAAACCCTTGAACTTTTGTCAGCTAGATTTCTGGCAGGCTTATAGAAGCTGTTTTTTTTTTGTAATTGCAAAATATGCTAAGAAGCAGAGAATGTTTTTATTCCTGATTCAGATATTCTTTTTGAGAGAAAACATATTTTTTTCAGAGAAGCTTTTACCTTCCTACTTTCCTGTGAAGTCTGCTGTGAATGAGGCTCAACCTTGGTGCTGGCTGAGCCCAGCCTGTGCTGGGGTGAATCCCACCGCTTCCCTGCCCTGCTCGCCTTCTCCTTCTCTTCCCTGCCCTCTCTTCCCCTGTCTCCATGGCTCTTTTTTCTTCATTTCCTACCGGTTCTGCTGCCTTTCACTGTGATTTAATATGGCTCTTGACAGTTTTAAAACTGAGTCATTGAAAGCAAGCATCTAGTCTGTTTTCTGGGTGTTTGTGTGTGTGTTAATAACAACTTAGTGTCATACGTATGTTGTCTCCCTTACTTGCTCAATTACATGAATCAGTAACTGAAACATGAGAAAGAAGCAAATTTCATGTCTGACAGGTAGGCCTGTTGCCTCATATTGGAATCCTCCTGCTTCTTCAAAATGAAACAAGGAAGCCTTTAAAAGGAGAAGTTTCACAGGGAATATGTGTGTGTGTGTGTGTGTGTGTGTGTGTGTGTGTGTGTGTGTGTGTGTGTATTTTTTCAGGCAGTGTCTCACTTTGTCACCCAGGCTGGAGTGCAGTGGCACGATCACGGTTCATGGCAGTCTTGACCTCCTGGGTTCAAGCAATCTTCCTACCTCAGCCTCTCAAGAAGGGCTAATTTGTTGGTATTTTTTGTAGAGACAGAGTTTTGGTATGTTGCCCAGGCTGGTCTCGAACTCCTGAGCTCAAGCAGTCTGCCTGCCTTGGCCCTCCAAAGTGCTGGGATTACAGGCGTGAACCACCATGCCGGTCTCACAAGGAATATTTGCTACATACTTTTGTACATTTTATCTTCACTCTTTTTGTTTTTATCTTCTCTCTCAACACGGCAACACCCCTCCCTGAACTCCAGACAAGCCCTTTTTATAGATCTAAGTAACATCTTTTTGTGCATGAATTTAGGCCATTGTCGTAACTTGGTCTCTGACTTTAGTTCTAGTCTCAGTACTAAATTCAAATGAAGGTATGTGGGGACAGAGAGAAAGGGACCATGATATCATCCATTTGCCATGTTTTCCTGATACCTAGTCAATGGATTCGCTCTGTTTTAAACAAGGCCAATAGTTAGTGTGATTAAAAGCCAGGTACTGTAGCATGTTAACATGTATGAAAGGCATTTATCCTGTGGGTGTTAATTTCATGAAAACCAGTGGGCATTCCCATTGTCTCCTCTTCTGCTGTCTACATGATCAGGAAAAAGAGAGCAATCCCTAGGATGTAAATTCCATTGAGGCCTCATTAATTAAGAAAGAAGATCATGAACATTTGTATTAGTTCAATAAGAATTGAGCTAAAGCTTGCATTTATACTATCTTCTGTCGAAGCTTGTTGAACAAGAAAATCGTGTAATCAAGGTAAAGAAAACATTTATTGTACTTAAAACAACATATTAAGAAAGTTAGAAGCATACTTTCCTTTACAAATAAATAATTGTTAAGATAATTAAAACAATTTTTGTATTATCATTACACTATAAAAAACTCAGAGTAATAAAGTCAGATTTTAGAAATGTGAGTAATAACAATCATAAGCCTATGTAAAGGCTTTCATAATGCCTATGTAAAAGCTTACATAAATCTATGTAAAGATAAGGCTAACAAATATTTATTTCAATATTCTTCTTTTAGTCTTACAATAATCTAATGTAGTAAGGTGGAAGTTATTATCCTCCTGCGCTAGTTGGGTTAATTAACTTTAGTTGTCATAGCAGGGAAACCCTGTGGTTTCATAAAACAGAGGTTTCTTTCTCCCTCAGGAGAAGTGTGATGGTAATTGAACGAACTTCCTTGATCTCGCAGCTATTCCAAATTGAACATCTGACACATGTAGCCTCTGAGGTTGCTTCAGCTGAGGGAGAGCTGGAGGAGATACACTGGCTTGCACCTGCCTTGACCTGGAGTGATTCAAGTCGTGTGCTTTCACATTTCACTGGCTCGAATTAGTCACATGGCCTCAATCTGACTGCGGGGAGGTGGAGTGGTGTATCTGGAAAGCATTATCCTTCTGTGTCAAACACAGTTTTACAAATAAGAGAACTCTAAATAAATCAGTAACGTGTGCAAATTCACACAGATATCAAATGAAGAAGCTGAGTTTTTACTCAGGTCTTTTAACCCCAGTTCCAACGAACATACGCAATAGTATCTCTCTACCTAATCTAATAATAGCATCTCTCTGTATAATCTAGTCATATCTAATAAGGAAAACCCTGATTGTTCCTAAGTATTATGTGGAATTCTACTTTGATGATAACACTTAGTGCTTTGTAGGCTTATTGTGCTTTCTGTTCTCCCAGTGTAACCAGATCTGTGATGGGGCCGTGTGGTGGAGTGGAAAGACTATTGGCTTTGGTGCCAGATAGATCTCTATTCACATTCCTGTATCAACACTTACCAGTTGTGCAATGTTTTGAGCAAGTTATTTAACTTCTATTATTTTCATTCTTTTCATTTATGTAATAGAGACAACAATATCATGTAGGCTTTTTAAAGGTATAAACAAGTTAATATTTATAAAGTCCCTGGAAATAGTAGATACTGTTATTTTTTTATATCCCTTAAAAAGTAGCACGTTCAAGTTCATAAAGCAAGATATCTTAGAATTAAATGATGAAATGCAAAATCAGACTTAATGCAAAGATATTTCATCAAGTTAAAATAATATATAAATACAAATACTTACCCAGTGGAAAAAACCGCCCAAGCCAGCAATAAAAAAGCAATGTGAATTGATGAAGAAATCCAGATATATAGCCACTGGCTGGGTTTGTGAGGTTAGATTGATGAAATACAGGCTGATCTATATTTCTTGGAGTTGATAAGTGTAGGTTTTGATGGGCCATCTGGTAGTGTTTGCTTTGCGCAGCCCATGTTTTCATGCAGATGATTATCTGTATTATACAGGAAGAAGCAACGGGATGATAAAGTCTAACTGCAACAGCGATTAAGTTTCCATATGCAAGTCTGAAGTTGCTGTCAGTTGGTGTAACCAGAGAATGCTCTGGGAAACATCAGTGCTGGGCTGGGGAAGGGTGGCAGTGGAGTGCTGGGTGTATTTCATTTGGAGGTCATCACCAATGCCTCTTGTCCCAAAGCCATTATCACGTGAGGATAAATACTTCTGGTTTTCTTGAGCAATGAAAACAGTGCTAGATTTTCAGCATGTCGCGGCAGAATGTTCTCATAGCTGCATGGAAAATGTGTATGTTGACATGTGGAATCCAGCAGAGATACATACACTGTCAGATTTCTGCAATTTGAACATTTTCAAAGTCCATGTCTTCAGTTTAATCCAAGTCTGTATTGGGAAGGGGTTTTAGCTTTACCCTTCTTCCTATGGAGTGGTGTGGTCACCTTGGCTTGTTTTGTTATAAAGTGCACAGTGTAAACAGAATTATGAGAATTGCATAGAAGTTAAAATTCGGCATCTTCTAGAATGACTTTTCATAGACATTACCAAAAGCAGATAGAAAGTACCCAAGATGCCTTGGGTAATTTGTTTGAGGGGTTTTTCACCCTTCTTATTAGAGCAGTTTGGATGTGATAGTCAAGGAGGCTTCCTCGGTGAAGTGTGGTACGAACTGGAGGTAAACCGGTTACTATAAATCACAGAGTGGGTATATATTTAATAGAAATAAAATCAGTATCTCAATATCCACTCCCATGTTCATCACAGCATCATTCACAACAGCCAAAATATGGAATCAACCTGTGTTCATTGAAGGTTGAAAGGATAAAGAAAATGTGGCGTATATACACAATGGAATATTATTCAGCCATAAAAAAGAAGGATGTCCTGTCATTTGTGACATGCATGAACCTGGAGGACTATGCTAAGTGAAATAAGCTGGGCACAGAACAACAAATACCATGTGATCTCTCTTCTTTGTGAAATCTAAAAAAGTGAGACTCAAAGAAATAGAAAGTAAAATGGTGGCTGGTGGGTTTAGGGTGAGGAAAATGGGGAAATGTTGGTCACAGAGTACAAAGTAATAAGTTCATCCTGAACTTATTCATCCTGAATAAGTTCTAGAGACCTAATGTTCAGCATGGTGACTGTAGTTAATAATACTGTATTGTATACTTGCAATTTGCTAAAAGAGTAGATGTTTACTGGATTGTGTACTTGCAATTTGCTGAAAGAGTAGATGTTTAATGTTCTTACCACAACAAAAAAGAAAATAGGTATGTGAGGTGATAGATATGTCACTTAGTTTGATTGTGGTGCTCATTTCACATGTAAAAATAATGTTATACACACTGTAAACATGTATAATTTTTATGTGTAATTATACCTCAATAAAGCTACAAAAAAAAAAAAAAAAAGAAATCAATTACCACTCTCTGTTGATAGATCTTCCTCTTAAGTTTTTTAAAACAAATTTTTGAAGGTTCTGGTTTTTGTTAAAGATCTATCCTGAGCTTTCCAGATAGATGGGAAGATAGCATTTTGTGAGTTAGGGTGGCGTTTTGTTTTGTTTTATAGCATTTGCGCCCTAAAGTATCCAATGACAGTCACATTTTCGTTTTGCTTTTTGGCTGATTGAGCTACAGTGTTTTAGGTTCTGGGGACACAGAGATAAACAGGAGAGGTCTCTGCTCTCACGGAGCTCATGCTGTTGCCTTCGGTCTAACATGCGGTGCTTGAGCTGCCATCACATCCATTATTATCATTCACATCATTAAGCCCTTACACATGATGGGTGGTTTTCCATGTTCATTCATTCTTTTTTACCTACCCATCTATTTATTTATTAATTGAGGGCCAGAACTCCCCTAGAACTCCTGAATAAATGCCTTCTACGATCACTGAAGAAAGAGAGCACAGCCTTCTCAAGATTTCAGTGTTCCATGGAATAATTTTTTATCTGTGGTTCCAACTTAGTAATGTTGGAACCTGGAGGTGATGAAGGCTTATTGACAATAACAAAATCCATTGTTCTGAGGATCATGCTATTATGAGGAGCTTAAAGTTTGGAAAACAGCTTTACAGAAAATAAAAATCACAATCAAAGTGGATACAAGTTATTGAAGATGACTTAACCAGAATATATGCAAGTTATTAAACTTGGAGCTGGGAACTTGAGAGCCCTCCTTCCCGTCCAACGTTCCAGTGTCCTCTTCCAATGTGTTCCGAAGCACAATAAAGAGAAAAACCCACTGGCTAAGAAAAATATTGCCTCATTGTGCTGTAATTCAAAGCAGGTTTCTCAATCTTTTCCTGCTGAAATTTTTTTGAGTCCCAGAGCAAAAAGGGTAACCACAGGCCCTGTGTGGGAATGATCCTGCCCGAATAAGGGCTGGGAATCCAGAACCTTTTAACAAATACTTTGTCAAGGCAATATTTATTTATAATAAAAATCAGACCAATTTTCTGTAGCTTCAACCTCTCTTAGCCTGCCTGTGAACCTGTGCCTCTGCATTCAGTGAGTTAAAGAGCTCTTTGCTGAATGGATTTATAAACAGAAATTTGAACATAGTGGTTTAACAAGTGGGACAGAAATATATCTTCTTCTGTCTCCTACCCACTCCTTTTGGCTTTTCTGATTTTGCTAAAGGTACTACCCATTCTGCGGTCTATCAGCATGGAGCCATCTATGAACACTCTTCTTTCTTTGCTCCCATCATCCACTGGTTTCCAAAATCCTTTTGGCTCTATTGCCAAAATATCTTTTGTTCCGGCTCTCTTCGCGCTATTTCCACTTGCTCATGTCCTGTTTGTTTTCCCCGTACTTCACTCTACTGAAATTGCTTTGTCAAGGTGAATGTTGCCCTCCATGATGCTAAAACCCAAAGTCACTGTTCCGTTTCAATGTCAGCACATCTCTGGGCATTATTTAACTCTGTTGTAAGTCAGTCTCTCTGTCTTGCAACATCCTCCCCTCTTGCCCACTAGGGCGCCACTCTCTCCTGGTTCTTTATTCCCCTTCCAGCTTTGCCTCTTGGTCTTCTTTGCTGATGCTTCCTCCTCTGCCCAGCCTCTCATGTTGAAGTTTTTCAGGGATTAATGCTCAGCTCTTCTCACTGCATCCTCTAGGAAATCTCATCCATGCTGAGATGTTTATTATTTTATTATTAAGGTAACGCATTCACTTGACAGAAAGTTTTAAAATGCAGAAGTAAAAAAAAAATAAATGTGAAAGTTTTTCTTCACTCTTCCAGCCTCAGTAGTTCCTTAAACTCAATTACTTATAAAATTTGTATTTTTAATTCTTATGCTTTACCCCTAATACTCTGAGTAATGTATTCGTACCTCTGCTAATTAATGGGTTAACCTTAGATAGCATCAGTTCATTCCTTACAATGAAAGAAGAATAATTAGCTTGCTTAGGCCACCCAACTTTTACCCTCCAAATTTTTTATTTTATGCTATTTATATTTGTTCTATTGTTTACTTTTATAAAATACTTAAACTCCTTCTATATAAATCATCAATTTTAGAAGATATTGCTTGCCTTACTGTGAAAGACCAGGAAATAATCATGCCTGTACCTTTTCCACTTTATCTCCTCCATGTAACTTCTCTGAGCTATACATTGCTTTCTATTCACTTTGCTTCCCTTAACTCTTTCCCTGTTTTCCTACCTTTGATTATGGCCATCAAGTTTTCTCTGTTCTCGGGTCCTTTTACTGATTTGAAAAGTTATGCATATACTTTATATTCTTTTTAATGGTTACCCTGAACGTTTTAATATGCACATTTCATGTGACCTAACGTTAATCAATGTCTCCATCCTCTTCTGAAAGAAGGTCAGATCATAAAATGCTTTACTTCAAACTCCGTCTTCCTGTCTTCTCTGTTAACTGGTATTTGGTATTTTAGCTAAACTTAGTTTTATAACTTCCCAGAAGAGATCATTTAGATTACCAAATGCGAGAGCCCAGAAGTTGCCCTGCTCTGTTGTCTCTTTAAGTGAGAACTTGCTGCAAGGAGTGTAGTGAGCTGGCAGCCTGATTTGCTGTACCTTCAGGATCCATAGCAGTGTTCATGCTGAAGCTCTGCTTGGCATGGGCCGTCTTCAGCCAGTGGCTGAGCTCAGGAGGATCACAGGAACCATGATTGCTGCCTGACATGGGACTCCTTCATAGGTTGCGTAACTCTGCCTTGCTGCACTGGCCTGAGACTCTCAGAGATGCACTGCCACCTCAGGGTCTTCCTTTCCAATCCTTCTTTATTCCCTCTCTCCTTTCACAGATGTCAGACCTGGGTCATAGTCTGAAGGGTTTCCCTGACTACTGTTGCTTCATCTCTGCTTTCCTTTTCACAGATATTTCTCTGCAACAGATCTCTTGCATTTCTGATTCCATGATGGCATCTGCTTTCTGGAGAGCTCAAAATGACACCGACATTTTCTAATCATTCCTTTGTTCCCTCGAGCTTCTTGTACTGCTGCCATCTGTTCATCCCGGATGCTTTCTTAAGAGTACCATTCTCATTATGCTTAGTTTGTCCCACAAAATCCTGTATGACCAGGTACCCCCTTACTGTCCAACCTCATCCTTACCCCATCAGTAAATGTAGCTCAGCCTCATAGCCCTCCTTTTAGCTTCTCAAATGAGCTCAGCTATTTCCCTCTTGAGCATTTTTCTGTGCTGGCCCCTCCTCCAGGAGCCCTCTTCTCTCAGCCTTTGTAGAGCCAACTCTTCATCTTTACATCTCTTATATCATCTCTTCAGGAATGCCTTTCCCTCATCACACCCCTTCCACAGCTTTCTTATGCTATAACACAGCAGCTGGTTGTTTTTATTTGCAATATGATATTTTGCAATAACTTGTCTCTTTTCCACTATGTAGCAAGCAGAGATTATATTTGTTTCATTCACCACTGTAGACTTAGCACTTAGCACAGGATCTGGGACAAACAGGGTAAAGATCTATTTCATGAATGGTCTCTTCTTTCATGTTCACTGATACCATTCTTACCTCTTGTCTGTTCATTGCTATAATGTCCTTAACAGGCTGACTATTCGCCGCAGCTAGATTAGTCTTCCCTGAGTATATCCCCTTTTGGTGTTCATTTCTGCTCAAAAAACCACCAAAGAGTTCCCATTCCTCATGACTTAAGTACAGATGGCTCAGCCTGGCACTCAAGGAAGCCATAAGGTCCATCTTTCTAGCCTTATCGCCCTACGATAGTCTCTCTCTCTCAAGTCAAACTGGAAAATCACCAGTCACCAAGCACATTCTAGGCTTCCTTCTTGCCACACCTTGGGCTATGCTAGATTGATCACCAGACTTTTTCTTTCCATCCCTCTTCTGTCTCACCATGTTTTTGAGTCAAAATCAATGTGGACCCTCCCAGTGGAAATTCTTCCTCATCATTCTAAATGAATGTGCCAGCTTCTGCTCTAAAATCCCACAGCCGATTGTTTGTGATTTAGGGTATTTTCAAACTTACTTTATATTAAAATGATTGTTTACTTGCCATTTCTTAACCTTACCAAAGTCTTAGATCCTTGATGAAAGGGACTCTTTTATACATCTTTTGTGGCCTCTACAATACTAAGCATATACCTTCTTATTCTTGCATTTTTATTTTTAAAATTTTACTTTAAAGGCTCTCCTCTGAAGGAAACCTCAACTGCAGGGCCCCTTCTATGCCCCATTTCAGCAGGAAGTAAAGAGGATTGATGCCCCAATTCCAACAGAAGTTGAACTTTCCTGTTCAGAGAGAGGAATGAGGGAATATGTTCTCTTTCTGGGTTCATGAGGGGGCGTAGCTTTAAGGGCAAGAATTTCCCGGCACCATGCCCCACTCCCATCTCCCTCCATCCCGGAGATTCAATGGTTTATGTTTGAATTTTTCGGGCACGGGAAGAAATCAAAAGTCAGTCACTCCAGCGGAAGTTCTAAGGAACTCCTTTCATTGGCCCAGGGTCTTGAGAAGGTGGGGGTTTCTCCCAGAATAAAAGTTCATGTTCCCTCACCTGTGCTGGATTTTCCAGCTTTCTGGGATTCCCTTCCACACGGTGGGAGCTCACTCCAGGATTTTCCCCTCTGGAATTCCCTTCCATACTCTTCATGGAAATCTTTTTCCTCTTCTCCTTTCCTTCTCTTTCTTTACCTAAATAAAATCACCTTTCTGCAACAACAATAAAAATAAATAAAAATTTACTTTTATTTATAAATAATACTTTAATAAAAATAATATGGTAAAGTATTATTTTTAAATAAAATTTATTTATAAATAAAGTATTAAAATAAATTTTATTTATACATAATACTTTACCATTTTGTTTTTATGAGTATAAAATAATATATATATTATGGAAGACAAGAGAGACATAAAATATTAGAGAATAAGAAATAAACTGCAATTGCATCACCTGCCAATCAGCATTTCTTAGCATTCTATTGTATCTCTTTTTATTTTTCAATAGATAATGTTTGTATTAGCAAAGGTCATACTGAATATAAAATTTTGTGTTTTGGAGAGTTCCAGGTGCAGTTGAAAAGTCCAGTTCTAAATTTTCTTTCTTTTTTCTAAAAAAATATTCAAACAGGAGAAACAAAAACAAGAAAAAAACTGAAAATACATTTAATCAAAATTAAGAGACAAAAAAACCAAAAACGAAAACAAAACAAGAAAATTCCAGATTTTTTTTTAAGTGCTGCCAAAAGCAGAGCTGAACAGGAAGCCTATGTTATTTCTTCAGGGAAGAGCAGAGGTTTCAAGGGGCTGTAAGGACTGGAAGTTCTCAGAGTGTCCAGCAAATATTCCTTTTTGAACAAGAGGTCTCCATTCTGAAAGGGTCAAGATAGAACAGAGCAAGTTATTTTGCTGAAGGAGGCAGAGGCCGGGTATGGTGGCTCACGCCTGTAATCCCAGCAGTTTGGGATCACCTGAGGTCAGGAGTTCAAGACTAGCCTGGTCAACATAGTGAAGCCCTGTCTCCACAAAAAATACAAAAATTAGCCAGGCATGGTGGCGCATGCCTGTAGTACTAGCTACTTAGGGGGCTGAGGCAGGAGAATCATTTGAACCCAGGAGGTGGAGGTTGCAGTGAGATTGCGCCACTGCACCCCAGCCTGGACGACTCAATCTAAAAAAAAAAAAAGAGGCAGAGCGGGAAGATTCAGAGTGCACCCTGGGAATCCACGGGTGGCAATTCTTAGCTAGCAATAGCAAAATATGACTTCCAAAATGGTGTGACAAGCAAGAACAATGTGGGGATTTCGGAAGCTTACAGCCAGTGGTAGAAACTCTTTCAAACAAAGCTGTGCCCCAAGACCTTGTTTGTGGTATTGTCTGATTATTTTAAATTGAGTTATAGGCAATGTGTATAGAAATTATAGAGATAATTTGGATACTGTTATGTTTTTTCTAAGATGGTTTATGTTTGCTTTTGACAGATATTTAGGTTACAGGAAATTCACCTTAGTTCAATTTAGGATTGAGCTGATTTGAAACTAGGTTTCATTCTTTGTAATGACTAGTCTACTTACAATTCACCCTGATTTTTAGATCTTTCTTCCTTGGTTGGTCTTTGTACTAGTTACCTAGGGCTTCTGTGTTAGGCTGTTCTTGCATTGCTATAAAGAAATACCTGAGGCTGGGTAATTTATAAAGAAAAGAGGTTTAATTGGCTGATGTTTCAGCAGACTGTACAAGCATGGCTCCAGCATCTGCTTCTGGTGAGGGCTCCAGGAAGCTTACAATCATGGCAGAAGGTAAAGGGGGAGCAGGCATATCATGTGGCAAAAGCAGGTGTAAAAGAGAAGGGGAGGTGCCATACACTTTTAAACAACCAGCTCTCATAAGAACTTAGTCATTATCACGGGGACAGCACCAAGCCATGCATGAGGGATCTGCCCCCATGACCCAAACTCCTCCCACCAGACCCTACCTCCAAATCTGATTTCAACATCAGATTTGGAGAGGATAAACATCCGAACTATATTAGATGCCATAAAATATTTACCACAAAGGTGGCTTTGAACAATAGAAATTTATTCTGCCACAGTTCTAGAGGCTAGAAGCCAAAATCAAAGTGTTGACATGGTCATGCTCCCTCCAAAGGCTCCAGGGAAGAAGAATTCTTCGCCTCTAATTTCTGGTGGTTGCAGAAATCTTTGGCATCCCTTGGCTTGGAGCTGAATCACTGCAGTCTCTGCTTTCATTGTTACATGACCTTCTGCCCCCAGTATCTGTCTTCATGTCTCTTGTCTTCTTACAAGGACACCAATCATATTGAATTTCAGGCCTATCCTAGTCTACTATGACCTCATCTTAGTTTTGAAAGGTTTTTTAAACAACCAGATCTCATGAGAACTTACTCACTATCACAAGGACAACACCAAGCCGTTCATGAGGGATCTGCCCCTGTGACCTAAATACCTCCCACCAGACTCCCACCTTATAAGTAATGGCAAAAACCACAATTACCTTTTGCATCAACCTAATAATTACATCTGTGAAGGCCCTATTTTCAAAAAGTTAACATTCTTAGGTTCTAGGTAGACATGAATTATTTTATTTTATTTTATTTTTTCGAGATAGAGTCTCACTCTGTTGCCCAGGCTGGAGTGCAGTGCACAATCTTAGCTCACTGCAACCTCTGTCTCCTGGGTTCAAGTGATTCTCCTGCCTCAGCCTCCCAAATAGCTGAGATTACAGGCATCTGCCACCAGGAATTAATTTGGGAGGAACACTATTCAACCTAATGCAATCTTGAACTCCAGTTTTTGTGCTCAGCCCTGTGAAAGTTCTGAAAATCTTGTTGAACTTCTTAGTGTTTTAGCCATTACTTCTGAATGAACAAATGCCTTGAGGGCATATGTGCACCAAATGTCTGGCGTACCCTTCTGTGTTTATTTTCTTAAGTTGTTTGTTTAGTTTAGTTTTTAATGAGGAAGATTGGTTTGCTAAGCTTATCAATCATAGCCTGAAATGGATGTCTATTATAATGTTTTGATTTAATATTTTCCATCATCACTTTTTATTGCTCTTTATTTCTTCTTGAGTATTTAATTTCCATTTGGTATCATTTCCATTCAGCCTGAAGAACTTTCTTTAGACTTCTCATAGTATAAATTTTCTAGTGAAAAATTATCTTGGCTTCTTTTAACTTGAAGTATCTTTACTTTGTCTTATTATTGAAGGATATTTTGTAGGGTATAGATTTCTGGATTGACAGTATTTTTAAAAAAAATCACTTAAAAATGTTGCTTCACTCTCTTCTGGCCTCCATAGTTTCATAGTGAGGAGTTGGCTCATATTTGAAGCACTGTCCCCCTGTATATAATACCTTATTTTTCTCTTGCTGCTTTCCAGCTTTACTATTTATATTTGACTTCTGACTCTGATTCCTGACTTCTGAGTCTGACTCTGATGTGTCTCAGTGTGGTTATCCTTCTTTGTATTCATGGAACACCTTGGATCTGTAAACTTATGCCTTTCATCACATTTGGAAAATGTCTGGCCATCACTTTTTCAAATAGTTTTCTCCCCATTTTTTTTTGCTTGATTTTTATGTTTCTGGGACTATAATTCCTGCATGAAATTAGGTCTAACAAGTGCCTGAAGCTTTGTTCATTTTTTTCCTCAGTCTTTCACCCACACTGCTCTGTGTGTCCATTGGATTAAAAATCCAGAAATGCTCTAAGTGATTATATTTGTAATTGCAAATAGAAAACAATGTGTGCTAGAATGGTTATGGTAATGAATGGTTATGTAAGTGTGGCAATAAGGAAAAAGGTATATCGATATATGAGGAGAGGGTGGTCTTCTTAAGGAGCCTATTGAATTTTTCCATCTCCCAGATGAAATATTTATTGTAGTTGGCAGAAATATGAAAGAACACACAAAGAATAGCATGTTAAATAAGTTTTATAAAATGTGGCATTTTAGCCATAGCTCCGGGTGCTGTGTGAGAATATAAATGAGAAAATATTTCATCATCATAGAAATTAGGAGAAATTTAATTTCCATTTTATGGTGATACCTACTAGTACAGCATTCATTTGTGAATTCTTTTCCCACCCCTACCCCATCTATTTGAATTGTTATATACTTTTTCATGAGGAAGGTTTCAGTTAGTGCAGTTTATTTGAAGGGAAATGTGGTGAGGCAGGAAAGATGGAAGAAAGTTTGGAGATTATGCATTGTCACAGAACTCACAGAAAAATCAAAGGGAGGTAAACTAGGATGCTCTAGTCTTGCTAACCTGGGAATAGAAAGGTAAAAACAGTATTGAAAGGTGATAAGTTTTCTGTAGAAGTTAAAGATTTAGTTGTCTCAGGATTTTATGTATATGTAATTTCATAATTAGAAATTATATAATTGTTCTCTACTTCATCAGTTATTTCTCTACTTCTTCAGTTTTTAAGTAATCCTTACAGGTGTTCTCTTCTCCTTTAAAATTCTATAAATCCTATTTCATCATCATGGCTTTCTGTTCATGTGTATTTGGTTAAAGGAAGAGTATAGATGCTTTAAAATATTTGAAGACAAAGTTCAAATAACCCTCTGATAATACTCATATCCAAACACTGACCCAGACAGGGCTAACGGATACACTCACGTACACAAGGACATATAGCTCAAGGGAAAAATGTTGCTATATGTTTTAAAACTTTTTTTTGGTAAAACATATTAATTTTTAATGTAGTATAGTAAATGGGTTATAGCATAAATGTAAATAAGCTGTCTTCTACCCCCAATCCATTAATGCTCAATTTAAATTTAAGAATTTCAAGATAAACTAATCAGGAACAGCTTTTCTCAAATCAAGCCAACCATCAAGCTCCATTTGAAAAACATTTTCCTCCTTTGTTTGAGAGTAGCATTGATCTTTCACTTGTTGCTTTATTTGTGAGCAAATGAAAGCATTGGGGCAGGGAAGCCCCTGGGAGTGTGACCATTTCACACTAAGCCCGTGTGGCATTAAGCCAGCAGGTAGAGTCCTGGATCTCCTGCTGCTGGGGTCCTGAGAAGGACCTCTCTTTCCCTCTCCTGGGAGTGCTGACCTCTGGGAGTGACAGGAAGTGGAGCCAACAAGAGAGAAATTTAGGTCCTCTGGATACCTTATGGAGGATGCTTTGGTTTCTCTTGAGAGCTCTTGCACCTTGAGCTCTTCCACTTTCTCCTTTTTTGTTGCAGACCTAGTGTTGGGAGTTGGGGAGAGGTGAGGCTTTCAGCAAGACTGAGGCTGGAGTCTTGATACAGACCCCAGGGAGGAAGCTCTTGCTGAGTCTCCAGCAGGCGGCTCTTGTCTAGTTTCTGGGCTATGGCTTGTGACTATCATTTGCTAAAACTTTAGGGAAGAAGGAATGCTCAGATACTGAGGTGTCTAGACTATGTAACCATGGGTGGCTCAAGGGTAAGCAGGCCTCTTTCTTTTTGCCCAAGTCTCTCTTGATTTCTCCTAAGTTTCAGTCTCCTTTCAACACTTCTTTTCACAACTCTCAGGCCTTAGGTCATCATCTTAATGCTCGGTCTATGGAACCTCAGGGAAGAATCTAATATCAACCATTTGTCTTTTTTGGGGTTGAGGTGGGTGGGTAGTTCTTTTATTTTAAGACTTAAATCTTACTGTGGGAAAGCCTTTACTTGCTACTAACCAAATTAGTAGAAGGTATTTGGGAGAGGAATTGGTTCATCTAATCTATTTAGGATAAAGTTGACTTTAGAGTGAGGATGTAATCTCAAAAGTTTGTGTATGAGTTGTGAATCTCTAGAATGTGATCTTTAGGTGCTCAGGGGATTCTGGTGCAGGTGTTAGATGAGTTGAGTTGGCCGTTAATTGGGACTTTCCTGTTGCAAAACAGAAAATCTCAACACAGCATTTCCTGATGACCAGTTTCTGTGTCTTGTTTGTCTCATAGACTATACACTCCTTGCTCAGATGCTGTACCGATACTTTGCTAAGAAAATTCAATCTCTTAGTGTAATTTTCAAGACATATTTATTAATTGAGGCTGACTCACCATCCCAGAGTTCTAATATCATCAGTGGGCTGTCCAGTGAAATCAGTCTTGAAAATGTTCCTTCAGGTATTTGCACTAGTCCACTAACTCTGCTCCTCTTGTCTCCTGGAGCTGCAATCCTAGCTTAATTCCAAATTTGGACATTTATTTATGTATTCATTCACTCAGTCAGTCAAGCATTTAATATTTATTGGGTGTCAGTTCTTGTTGCTGTGCTAAACCCTCAGGGTACCAAGATGAGTAAAACCTCAAAATTCCATAATCGTTGGAAACCTTAGAGATCATCTGGTGAAAAACAAGAAAATCAGAATAAAATACCTTATGTTGCATGAAAAAACAGCTTCTCTGCTCAAGAGAGGTGAGAAGCCAAGAATAACTCTGTGTGCCAATTTCCCAGACTCCGAGAATTTTATAGCCTTAAAGTGCCATGGAGATTCTGTTGTCATTTATGCTTTTTGCTATTTGTGTTACAGTTAACAAGATCAACCTTGCTGGGAAATGAACAAGCGACCAGGTGAGCTCAAGAGTCCTTTCCTTTTTCCCCAGACGCCCCACTAGCTCATGGATTTCTCAAATAGAAACTGAGGTCATTGCATATTTTAGAGATGTTTAAATAGACTTAAAGCTAAAAGGGGTGTTAACTGAAATCTTTCCCGTTTTGGAAAAGAGAGGGAAGAGAAAGGACTGGAGGGCACTGATAATTCGGATGAAGGGTTTCTACTCAGAAGGGAAAGTGAAAAATTTGGATGAAGTCAGTTTTATTCAAGAGCTAGTAGCCTGTTAAACAGAACTATAGTTAAACTTGTGTTAATACAGTTAAATGCACATCTTTACATACTTAAAATACCCAAAGACTTGCTCATTAGAATTGTGAGCTAATATTTATACTGAGCATTAAGGGAATGGTTTTGAATATTAAAAATGCTCTACAATAGAAGTTTTGATTGTGATTTGAAATGCTCCTCTCTATTACCTTTGTAGGAATTAGTGGATGATAGTCTTGCTGTCTTCTGGCATTTGTGAAACACAAGTTTTCTTTTCTATAGTTCTCCTATTCCTAGAAACCGTGCATCTGCATGCGTGCGTGCGTGCACAGGCACACACACACACACCCCATTAAAAAGGAATAATAATTCAGGATTTCTGAACATCTTTATTTAGGCAATTTTCTGTCAAATCAATAAAATGCATTATATGTCCTTTTTAATGAAAAAGAAAGCAAACGCTAAAAGATATAACATCTGCTGGAAATAGACTCTAAATTAAAATATGCGTAGATATAAAGACCAAGGGACAAAAGATAGGTGCAGGAAGTATGGCAAGATGTTAATGTTTAAAATAATTTTTAAAAACATCATGCATGATAGCAAGTGCATAGATGAAATATTTTTGGAGTTAAAAAAAACCCATTCTGAATCTTATCTGAAGGTTGACAGCAATGTTTATTTGCTTTAGGCATAATTAATCTTTAATATATTCCCACCGGGTTTTCAGATCTTAATAGATGGAAAGGCCATATTCACTGACTATTTGAGGATTCAAATTTTCTTTCAGGAAGCGTCATTCTTACTTGAATTACTAAATTGATTAATCCCTTATAAGTGATTAAGAACCACTGCTTACTTCTTTCCCACTTTACTCATCCAAAGGAGATTTGTGTTTATCAGCTGGTATAATGTAGTCCCTTAAGTGAATGGTATCATCCAGTCCTTTTGGTAAGAGATCTTCTGTTTGGGACAGGAAATATAAAACTAATTGGAAGACAGATTTGTTTTACCTAACAAGGAAGAGCTGTCATGAGGCTCAAGTGAGAAAAAAGTATATTGAAAAATTGTAAAGAACATAATAAAATGCAAGATGAAATTATGCTGTCTGATGACTTGCACACAACTGCAACACAATGCAGTGTTGTAAACCTGCAAGCTATGGAGACTGGTCCTGTCAGTGGATCAATGAGACAGCCTCTGATGTGGTATAATTTCAAGATTTCCGTAAGCTCTACCCACTACAATCCCATTGCTTTGCACTGAGGTGTTGGCTCCAGAAAGCCTCTGTTGAAGGGATTGTCCTACAAGGTAGAGAAAACAAATGAACTGGCTTTATCAGACCAAGCAGCTCTCAGCTAAAGAAAGCCTACGAGGGAGGGAAGCACAGGACAGATAATTTTTGAAGGCATGCGTGTGAGGTTAAGATGGGAATTCTGTGCATGCAGGTGAAGCTGGAAAGTTTATTCTAGGCAGGACAAGCCCTCAGCAGTATCCTGGTAGGAGGCTCTGGTAATCTAGGGACAGCATGAAAGCACTGTGTCATTTGTCTGGAAAAGAAGACAGAGAAGAGGAAGTATGAGAGTGAGGGACACACCCAGGGTCTACACTGCCTGTGTCGCAGTTCAGCTGCAGCCCAGTCCTGCGCGGCTGACCTCAGTTCGTTGATCTCTGAGCATGCCCATTCTCTTCATAAAGCACTTTTGTTTTCTGCCCAGTGCACAAACATCACGACCCGTGTCTGAGAATGTTGGGAATTTTATTAGGTCCATAAAGTTTTAGCTGTGGTCTAGTCCACCGAGGCCAAAATAAATAAATCGAGAGAGTGTAAAAGTAACATTAAAAAAAAAAAAACCTGGCTTAAAGAAAGAAAAACTACTGAAGCTCTAACATAACTTTGTCACAGTGGTTTTAGAGGGGATTTCTCCCTACCAGCTAAGAATTCTGTAAAGTGCAGGCTGAGAAACTGCAGTATAATTGCAGCCAACAAATTCACTTTTCAGATTTCTCTGAGAATATTCTGTTCTGTGAAGTTAGGTTTAGAGGTTAAAATGATTGACAATTTATTGGCCACAGGCCTAAAGCTAACTGGATAAAAAAGCAAAATGCCTTGGCTCTCAGAGTCAGGCTTTCTGGGAAAATATTAAAGATAAAATTAATGGCTATTGATAAAGTAATGTTTTTCCCAATGAACCCTTTCTCTTATCTACTTTCCTAAGGTTCAAAATTAATGTCACTCAAATTTTCTCCCACTAACATTGTTAGTGTCATAATAATGATATTAATTATACTTACTATTAAATATAATAATGATTTGAGTGCTTACTATGTGTCAGGCACTATTCTAAGAACTTGAAATGCATTAATTAATTTACTTCTCACTATGTAAATTAGCTACTGGCATTATCCTTCATTTTATAGCTGAGAAAACTGAGACACAGACCAGTTAGGTGACTTGCTTTAGATCATAGAGCTAGGAAGTTGAGAACCTGGAATGAAAAAATATATATTTAGCTACAAGCTCTTAAGGTCGTAAAAGCATTATGAATGAATTTCTAATTACCCTCCTTGTGGTGTCTTTCCCCATGGTAATCATCATCAAAATCCTTTTTTCGGTGTCCAGTATGAGTCCTAAGAATGTAATTAATTAGTAGTGAAAAAAGCCATAATTTTGCAGAGCAGAAAAAACAAGATTGAGAATAATAGTAGAATATGATGCCCCCATGTGAAATTTAAATTCCATACTTAAAAAAACATACAATGTTAATATCCCATATGTGTGTTTTTAAAGGCATATCAATTTCATGAGAGTAAGACTTTCTGGTCCATGAGAAGGGGATGGGAAGGGTGGTGGTGAGAGTCTGGAAGCAATAACTTGAAATGGAAATAGTTGTTAATTCTGAGTGATATGACTATTTTCTCCGGATTTTTTGTATTTCTTAAATTTCTATTATAATTTTTTTTTTTTTTTGAGTTGGAGTCTCACTATATTGCTTAGACTGGTTTCAAACTCTTGGCCTCAAGCATCTTGAGTAGCTGGGGTTACAGGTGAGAGCCACCACATGTTTTTGTATGTTCCTTATTGATGCTCACTGAGTGATCGTTGAAAGACTAGTTCTTGATTGATCCTTGGTTTTCTAATTCGATGTGTAGTTGCTTTCAGAACTGTGGTGGCATAACTTCTATGAGTTAGTGGAGCCACTGAGATGGCTCTTAAAAGAAAACCCACAGGGCTATCTGGCAGTCAATCCGAGTGGAATAAATTTAAAACAGAGAGTGGAAGAACCAGTGGAGGTGTCCTCAGTCCTTGTTCACAGCCCTGAAGCTGAAGGAGCTTAAAACTAATTGAAGTTTTGAAGGGGAAAAACCCAAAGTCCCTCACATATTGCAAGGTAGACTAGCCAAATGTCAAAAATGTATGGAATCTGGAACCAGACTACCTGGTTAGAATCTGGCTCCTGATACTACTGGTTATGTAACCCTGTTCTTCAATGCTTTCATGCGTAAAATACATGTACCAGCCTGGGCTCTATGGAAGCCGATGACAAGATGGACTTTGGTGTGCAGGGCACTGATGAGACATCAGGACCTGTAAAAGATAAAGGAAGGAAGGGAATTGGGCAGAGGGAGAATTCAAACAGTGATTCAGGCCTGACAGTATAGGGGCTAACCCAGCGGGGAGCCCTGCAGTGAGTGTTGTCCGTCAGTGTTACCCCAGGTCATCCTTTCTTCCCCGAATTTATTCTGCTGACATAGGGTTCCTGTGTGAAGAATGTGACTCTGGACAAGACAGCTCTGTAGTTGAGACAGACCCTGAAGGAACTGGAGGCTACCTGCTGACTACTCTTCCCAGCAGCTGAGAAGTGAGTCCTTTTTTGGAGTGGGATCTTGGTGACAAATCTCCATGTCTATCAAAAAAGTAAGTAATGATAATACCTACCTCATGGGGTTGTGACGAGGAGTAAATGAGCTATTATTTGGAAGAGTTCTTAGAAGAGCGTTTGCTGCTATCATTGTGTGTGCATATGTGCATGCAAGCGAATGTATGTAATGCTTCTGTTCCATCGCCAGAATCTTGGAGAATGACTTCTAGAATGTAGTGAACTAAAGCGAATGTTTCCACATCTTGTTTGCTCTCCTTCTCTGCTATTGCAAATTCTGCTGATAGAAGGCTCATGGGTTATTTTATGCGTTACTTTGTTAGGCAACTCAGGCGGTCTTGACTTCTTTGTCTTCTGGACATGATGAGTGTTACAAATCTTTTAAATAACCCTGGGCAGTCATGATATAAACCTTGGCCTGTTTTTCCTACTAGATGATAAAATGTGAAGAGTAGGAGCCAAGCAGAACTAACGAAGGATGTGATCTAGGTTGGGGCTCCAAGGGAAGATTGAACAAATTGTAAAAGGAAGCAAACACACTTCTGTGCATTGAATCCTCAATTGAGACTCTGGGAGAGCAGGCGGCTCTGTAGGGCTGACTTCAATCAAGAAGCTTGGTGTTTAGGGTACACAGAAAGCCCAGCCTAGCTCTCTAGATTGACTGGCTTCTGAAATTCCAGACTCTGGTTTGCGTTCTACCTGGGCTGTCTCAAATGCTGTAGGCTCAAGGAGCAAAGAACTTCACGCTTTGAAACTGTCTGAGGTTACTTTTCAGATTGAATTGGGTAACAAAGGGCTTGCTCTTGTTGACAAAGAACAGAGATGTTTGTTTCTTGGGGCATGGTGATTGGTACTAGGGTATATTCTTTTAAAGAGTGAAGCTATGAGTAAAGGTTTTGATTTTGGAGGAGTTCACAGTCTAAAGAAAGCAGAGCACAAGCTGAGAAAAATGTGTGCATGAAAATATGAACTTACATGTTAACGTTGAGAGAATGAGGTCTACCTTGTGGCTAGGTGAGTTCTGAAGGTGTTTTTGTGGGGAGACTCTGAAGAGAGGAGTCTGGGAAGACTCTGAGTAAAGTAAACGTTTTGAAGAATGTTTTGAGGAGGGAAAGAGATCATGACTTGTTGAGAAAGAAGACCCTGTTAGGAATACATGTTTGTGAATTCCTTACACAGTTGAACCTTGAACACCACCAGTGTTAAGGGTACTGACCCCCACACACAGTAAAAAATTCTTGTATAACTTTTGACTCCCTCAGAACTGAACTGCTAATAGTTTACTGTAGACCAGAAGCCTTACTAATAACATAAACAGTGAATTAACACATATTTAGTATGTTATATGTATTATGTATTGTATCCTTACAATAAAGTAAGCTGAAGAAAGGAAAATGTTATGAAAATCATAAGAAGGGAACATGTATTTACTATTCACTAAGGGAGAGAGAGTCATTATAAATTTCTTTATGCTCCTCATTTATGTTGAGTAGACAGAGGAGCAGGAGAACTTTTTATTTTTATTTTGCACTCTGTATGTCTTAGGGGAGGCAGAGGTAGGGAGATGCAGGAGGTGGGAGGGGAGACAAGAGAGGCAGACACACTCGATAAACTTTTATTGAAAAATATCCATGTGTAAGTGGACCTGTGCAATTAAAACTTGTGTTGTGAAAGGGTCAGCTCTATGCAGAAATCATGTATCTGTCACTTTGGTATCCCTAGAACTTTGCATAGCATCTGGCATATGGTAGATCTCAAAAATTGTAGGTTGAGCTGAGGGCAACCATTCAGGCTACTGTGTAGGAGATGGGTTGGAGTAGAGAGGGACAAAGTCGAAGAGAAATGTGACCATGAGCCGGGGATAAGAGGTCTAGAGAGGGCATGGCCAGGACACCAGGAATGACAAAGGAAGTCTAAGACATGTGTGGATCTGTGTTTCTTCATCAGGGTCTATTGACGTGTTCTCAAGGCCCAGGAAGTGCTCCCTAAGATTTTGAAAAGGCTGCCTTTTTGATCATCTGAATAACCATATGGTAACTATTCCTGCTGTATGATTTAGATGCTGTATTTTCTTTGTATTTGTAGTTGAGGATTGGCACCACGTAATTGCCAAAATGACAGCATTTCACTTTTAATATGCTGTTAGGCACTCCTGGTTGCTGTTGGGTTGGTTGCTCCTAAAGTCGACATCACAGTAACCATTTTTTGGCGGCCGCTGTTCAGTGGAAGACTGTTTATCCTGGAGTCTAAACACTAGCAATGCTCAAGAACAAAATTGTTTTAAATGACTTTAAAATGTACACATATTTATTCTCTTTATGTAACAATGATGAGCCCTGGTGTTTGCTCTCATGGATGCCTGGGAATTCAGGGGTCCAGGCAGCATGGGGCATCAGGAAGGTGTGAATGACCATAAATGGTCACTATAGAATGATAGCAGTTCCCCTGCAACCCCTTGTCTCTGTCTTTCTGTCTTTTTCTTATAAGATTGAGTTGTGGTGTTTCTGGGATATTTATTATTTTGGCAGGTAACAGCTAAGCAAAAGTGCTAAAACGTTAAGTTGAAATTTGGCAAATATATTTTGCGTATCCCATTGTTTCATCTGAATACTGAAAAGAAAAAATAAGGTGATGAGTATATGAAATATTGGGGTGTGGAGCAGTGTCTTCCATCCTTGTATGCTTTTGGAATTAAGGCTCTTGAAATATAGGGAATCTTGATAGAGCGATAAACCAGGACATGCAAAAAAAAAAAAAAAAGACAAAAGTGTGCATGTCAAATTTTAAAAATCAGTTTCAAAGACAATTTCTCCTTTGCCGTGAAATTTGCTCTCAGAAGAAACTTTCATAGAACAAGATTTTGGTTCCTTGATTGTTTGACACATGGACTTGCTGATTTGGTTTGCAAGAAAATGGAATGGTGTGTCAGAGCAATCTATTGTTAAATTGTTGAAGACTAATGAGAAAAGAAAAGGGTGGGTTTAATATATAAATGATGGGATTGTACTACATAATCGTATAGTTCATCATATGGAGGAAATATTTGCAGTTACTGGAATACAGAGAAAAGGTTGTAAAATTGGGTTATCGTGTGGTAAACAGTGGCATAGATATGCTGAACTCAAGTGTCATTGCCTAGTAGCAGTAAGTTTCATAGAGTCCATTGTGAATTGTGTTTGATTTGGGTGTGTTAATAATATATAATTCTTTCAGAGTTACCAATATACTGAAATGTGTAAGTTTAATCCATGAGGCCAGCTACTTTTGTCTGTTTTATCACTGTATCTCCAGCACTTTCAACAGTATCTAGTACATAATAGATACTCAGTAAAAACCTTTTGGAATGAATACATTTAAATTTTATTGGTTTTATGCTTTCATTGTGTTTAGTTCTTGGATTTGTTTTTGTTTTATGATTGTGTAAGAACTTTATGCTTAAGAACTTTAAACCTAGTTCTTTGTTGTGCATGTTGAAATGAAATTAAGATAGTTAAATTCAACCAGAGTCTGTGAAAGTGTTTATTTTTATTGGTGTCTATATTTTGCTTTAGTTTGTCAAGCACTGCAATGGAGCAGGAGTAATCATATTACAGACTCTGTTTTGTGTGTGTTAGAGGACAAGCGAAGTAGAAAATGAACAAAGAAAAGAGAAAAGGAGAAAGCTTAGACATGAAGCCAAGACTATGAACCTCAGGAGTTTCCAGGGACTGATGCCATTGCTTCTATAGTGGGTTAAATATTTCCCCCGGAACCCTGAAAAAAGAATGTGAAACCAGAATTGTGAAGGTGACCTTATTTGGAGTAAGAGTTTTTGCCATTGTGATGAAGGCAAGGATCTAGAGATCAAATCATCCTGGCTCAGGAAGGGACCTAAATTCAATGATGGGTGTCCTCCTAAAAGAAAAGAAAGAGACACACAGAGACATAGCGGGGAAGGCCATGAGAGGAAGAAAGCAGAGTTTGGAGTGATGCACTTACAAGCTAAGAAGTGCCGAGAACTGTGGGCAGCCACCCACAGTGTGGGAGAGGTGGGGAGCAGGTCCTCCCTCAAGCTTCCAGGAAGAAAGCAACCCTGCAGATGCTTTCCCTGCAGACTTCTGGCCTCTGTAACTGTAAGGGCATACATTTCTATGGTTCTAAGCTACCACACTGGTGGTAGTTACTGCCCTAGGAAGTGAATGCAGCAGTGGAATATTGAGATAAATAGAACCCATCTTTAGAACTGATGAAACACTAATATGCTTGCTTATTAATAGAGATCTAATTTTCTTACAGAAGTTTTTGAAAGTAATATGTCTCCTAAGTGGATTCACATTTGAGAAACTCTGCATAAAGCCCTTTAACAACCACCCAACTCCCACAAAGCAGATTTCTGACATGAAGGATGTTCTTTCTTTGTCCAGAGCCTCAGTTGCGGCCATCCACCCCACCTCTCCTCCACTGAGCACGCATTGGCTTGAGTGGGCTCACGTACTCTAGTCAAGGCTCCTCTTTCGTCGTTCCTCTCCTCTGAGGTAAAGAAAGAGCAAAATGAGGTGACTGGTTTGCTAAAGGAACTATTCCATATGATTATTGCTAACATCCAAAGTCAAAGCCAGATACAGTCCCATGAGTCATTCTTGACTAACATTATAATCTGTCCATGGGCTTAATAATTGTCACCTTTCCATGTGTTGCCTTACAATTATTAATCTCTTTCTGCATGAGAGGAGTACTTTTCAATGCGGCTGTCCAGAAGTTAAGAGTGGAAAAGAGTATATTTTCTCATTATAGATAGTTTTAAAACTCAATTTAAAAATATTTCCAAATGTGCACTGACTATATAAAATATCAAATAATCATTGAATCAGTGCCACATCCATGAAGATTTTTTTTCCTGGAAGGAAGATACATAAATTAGATCAGCATGGGTCCTACAATTTTTTTTTGAGAAACCTGTACATTCCTTTCCTGTCATAATAGCCAGAAAAGGCACTTTATATTCCACATCCCAAATAGAGCCTTGGGTTTAGAAATGCTAGTGTTTTCATCTGCTTAAATCAGAGAGGCCTCTGAAGGGTGGGGAAGAGGTATTATTTTTTATTTCAACCATTTTAAAGAATTAACTTTCCAGAAGAACTTTTGTTTCTGTAATAAACTTAATTAGATCTACTTATTCATTTGGGAAAAAAAAAAAAGAAAGAAAAAAATACTTGGAAGAGCCAAGAATCTGTCAGCTCCATAAGCTCTGGTGTTGAACTCTTACAAAATTTTTGCAGTGGGAGCAAGTCTTACAAGGAAGCAAACTGGGGTGACAAGATCTGGGCCTGACTCTGTTGGTAGTGTGCTCTGCAATCAGGGAAGAAAGGTTTCATCTCTCAATTTATTTTCTCAGTTAGGATATTTCCCAAAGTGAAACTGCCTTCTCCCCTAACCCAAAGGAATGGGAACTGTCTTGCAGTGCGGCAGCCCGCAGGGGAGGAGAAGCTTGAGAGATGCTATGCCTGTGTTCCCAAAGCTGGATGTAAAGGAACTTGAAACGTTGAATGGGGTTTTCAATGAATTGGCAAGCTTGGTATTGAGGCGTCTTCTGTGTTTAATCTGTGGATGAAATGACTACCTTTTGTATTATGTTTTCACGCATAGTAAAGCCCCTGGATCAGGAGGCCGAGGAGGCAGGCTTCATAGTAGAGAGAGAGTTCCACGTGGGCTCAAATCCTACCTCTCTCCTCTCCTAGCTGTGTGACCTTAGAAAAAAGACTTATGTCACCTAACTATTCTTTTAGTTGTGAAATGAGCATAGATGTGGAGAATTCAGAGAGTCTGAATTCATAGATGCTGGGGGATGAAACACGTTAGTGTGGCCTGATGCCCAGCATGGTGCCTGGCCCCGGGCTGGTCCTTTCCGTGAAAGCACAACAACAAGTTCTCACTCTCCATTCTCTCACCAAGTGAGCATCCCCAGCCCCTCACTTAGCAATGCCTTATCTGCTGGCATGCTTAAATATTACCTCATTTCTAAACTTAGTTAAGATTTGGTTTGGCTGTGGATAATAGAGGCCCCAAATATCAGCAGCTTAAACTAGATAGGAATTCATTTCTCTGTAGCAGAAGTTTGCAGTAGACAGTACTGCTGATCATTCTGCTCATGAGTCCTGGGGGACCTAGGCAAGAGCTCTTTTTTTCTCCCTCATGCAAGCCTCTCATCTCACTTCCCATCTTCAGTAAAACAATAGAAGAGAATATGGCCAATAGACACAGGCAGTCAGATCTGAGAACAATGAAGAGTAAGACTGAGTTTTGATATTTTTTGAGTTCTTTGTAGTCCTTGAGGCCAACTCCACCCCAATATCTCAGTTTTATATCTCCAATAAGTCTGTGTTTTGTTTCAATGTGAGTTGAGTTTCTGTCATTGCAGCTGATAGACTCATGACAAATGTATGCCTCTAACTCAAAACTCATAGGAAGCACTGCTCATGGTCCTGGCTGTGAGTCTGGGGTAAGTTAAAGTTCTTTGGTTTTAAAACTAGTATTTTTTTAAAAAAACTAAAAAATCGTATCATCTGTAAATGTGCTAAGCAAATTTATCATTTTAAAATGTAAGCTTAGCCAAGAATGTAGGAGCATGCAACATGGCGCCAAGGTGCTTTAGTGCAAATCTGGGTCCTTTTACTTAACTAGAGGATGATTCTGGCAAGCCACGTGATCTGTCAGTGTCTCAGAGAGATGCTAACCAATCTACCTCGTAGGATTGTTCTGAGGATTAAAGGAATTAATATTGGTACAAGTTAAAATAGTGTTTGGATCATATTAGCTATAATACTTTATAAGATACTTCTATAAATTGCTAAGATCTGTTTTGGGGGCTCTCAAGTGCAGGCAGAGGTATATATTAATTTCAATCTTCTGTTCATGGAAAAATTAATAACCATTAATTAGTTGCTTTATAAAAACTTTATTGGTGATTTAAAAATATTTTAAGTAACTACTCTAGAATTTACCAACTTAATATTGCCAGATTTTAATATATGGGGATTGCTTCATACAAGATAAATCTACACACTTAGAATTAAAATATGGCACAGTTTCCTGATAAAATATGGCATGGTTTTATTTTGCTATAAAAGTATCCATATAAATCCAGTATTATGGATGGAATGTAGGTTTTGCAAGCAATTTTATCATTGCCTTTACCTTTTCTTTCAGCAATATTTTCTGAAGGCTTATTTGGAAAGCTGGGTCTCAGGAGTGTTACAGGTCATAGCTGGTACTTTAACAGTAGCAGGCCTGGTGAACTGAGAATCATGAGCAGAGCTTCAGAAAGTATGCAGTATCAGGGTTCCAAATCAGTAAAAGAGCTGGACTCCAGTAAGCAGATATTAAGAATTAGGTTATGTTAATGGAATCTGTGTCTGGCCAACTGACACTTTCTGAATCGTCAACTGTGTGATATGTCCTGGGATTAAACATAATCTTGGTGCATGTTGAGAAGGAGTACCAGCTCTTGGTTCAATATGTGTAAAGCTCTCAAGACTCAGCAAGGGAAAGATAGCCCAGAAATGTACACTTAAATGTTCATGCTTCTGCAAAGAATCTCAGACCCTTTTATAAACATCTAAATGAACAACCTCTTTGCCCTAACTCAGGCAGCATCTCCCTTATCATTAGTAAGGGATGGCCCTAACCTGCAACAAGTCTCCTGTAATATTCTCACAGCTAGTTGTTTTCAGTTACTTCAACTTTTTTCCAAAGCCAAGCTGCAGAATGTCAGAGCCTGAGACAACTGGAGCAATCCTCTTCATTCCCTGCATTATTTTACAGATGAGGGAACAGAGGCTTAGAGAGGAAGAACCTGTCCAGGATGGTGCAGCCAATGGCAGCCTCAGGAAGAGGATCCTGACTAGTTCTCTGAAAGGTGGCCAATCATTATTAGTAATTAAACAGAGGGACATTTTTCTCCGTGAATTGATTTGCGTGTGACCTACTACCATTATTTGCAGATCCTACTGAATCAGTAAGTCCAAGGAATAGCTAACCAGGAATTTGAGCTAGCAGGGACAATCCAAAATGCAACTCCAGGACAGACCTGCTGCTGTGGCTGGAGCTCTGAAGCCAGCACTGTAACTGACATGGCAGTCTGACTTGTCACCCCTAAAGGAAGGCTTTCTAAAGAGTGGCTACCTGGGAATTGTCATGCTTGTCATCAAAACAGAGGGTAAAGCATTTTGTTAGGCAAACCCAGCCTGTTTATAGTATTCCACAGTGTATATAAAAGTCAGTGGCTGGTTACTAGCTTGTGGCAAATAGTTATAGGAAAATGCTATCTAGATGGTTGGCATAAAGTCTAAATGATATTTCCACATCTAAATGTACTCTCAAGGGTAATAACATGTTGCTTGTGATCACTGCAGAGCTGTTAGCACTGCCAAGTTTGGATTTTTAAAACCATTCCTGTCATGAGCTTTTTGACTCTTGAGTGCTAAGCAAGCTGGGGATTTTGGGGTTTTTTTACTAGCTGATCTGTTGAAGAAATTGGAACTGGGGTGCAAGTGAAGGTGTAAGGTAAGAAAATAATTGTGATTTACATTTTATTTTATTTAGAAGTTGAGCAAATATTTATAAGGAGAGAAGTTGTCTGATATAGTTGTTATTGAAAGTAACTTTTAAAAGACAAAGGCCTGATTCTTAAATGCTTCTTGCCTGTGTTTCCTTAATGTCGCCTTTGTTTTCTACACATCCATGAGCACAGTCTGTTTTCTTGCTAGCCTTCCTTTCTTTTTCTTTAGTCCTTCCAAATTTCCTTTCACAACCTCTAGCTTGGAATATAGGGTAGAGCCAAATGCTGTGTACTCTCAGCCACGAGGCACTATAGCATTGGTTCTGCTGCCTGGGTGGGTTTTCTCCTGTCCTGGACAACCCAACTCTGTTGCTAAGGGAGACACGAGGCATAGGGTACAGTTGTGGGGGATGTTTCCCGAGTCCTTTCCTGGGAATGATTGTGTGGTCAACTGAGACCATCAGCAGCAGCAGTGGCATGTCACATGGTCCAGTGGTTGGAAAGAGCCCTGTACTCAGGGTAAGGTTAGCTAGGTTCTGGTCCACGTTTCTGTGTAGTCCTGGGCAGATCACTCAATTTCTTGAGAATCTTTTTCCTCATCTATTAAGTGACAGTGTTGGACGATGTAAGCTCTAATTCCTTTCCATTTCCAATGTTCATGATTCAGGAGACTCTATTTGATCCAAGGCATATCCAATTCTATTTAATAAAAGTCGTGTTATGACGGGATTCCTCTCTACATTCTCAAAAGAAAATAAAAATAGATATTTATTTTGGAGTTATAGTAATTGAATATGACCGCTTTTGGTGAAATTCCAGAATCAGGGAGCTTACTAAGCATTAATGGAGGAGCATAATGAGCCGAGGTCTCAGTCTGATTTTTCATTTTAAATTGAATATCATTGATTCATCTCCCACTTATGTACCCTGAAAATATCAGTCATCAACAGAGCACAGTCAGAATTCCATGTGAATCTGTTATTCTCATGGCAGGTAGAGTTGCACAAGTCTCTAGTGGAGAGAATCTCATGGAAGTTAGTGGGACCCCTGTCTCAAATGTCTCCTTAGTTATTGTAAGGAGCTGTAATCACTCCAGCTCTCTGTATTTTATTGAGTATGTTCTCATAGATGAAAATTGTTGGACAAAACAGCCAAACTTGTGGTTGAATACTACTGATTGGAGAGGAAAAAAAGGACTAAATAAGAGCTCTCCTTTATAAAATGTTGAAAAAAAATCACCCTGGGTGCAGCAGTTCACGCCTGTAATCGCAGGGCTCTGGGAGGCTGAAGCATGAGGACTGCTTGAACCAAGTAGTTTAAGGTTGTAGTGAGCTATGATTGCACTACTGCACTCCAGTCGGGGTGACAGAGTGAGACCCCAACTTAAAAAAATTCAGTGCCATCTAGGAATCTGGTTCATACAATCATCTAGACCAAAGGATCTCAGCTTAATATAAGGATCCACTGGTGAGTCTCCATTTGTTTGGGATGTGTTGCAAATAATGTGTTAAGAGATATTAGGTATAATAGATAAAGTAATCTAGTTGCAAAATTTCATATGAAAACAATTAGAGCAGATTCAAGGTAGGTGAGAGGGAAAGGGGGTTTAATTACAACCGGTGTACAGGGAACTATGTATTACTCTGGGGGTTTCCATGAGACTGAGTCTTACATATGAACTCATCTTGCCTGGCAGGAAAAAAAAAGTTGAAAACTACTGAACTAAAAGATCACTTGTGAAACAGTCTCATACCAACCTAGACTGAGCCATCACTAGGGGCTCAGCGAGCACTAAAATTGATAGATATATCATTATATGTCACTGCGGTGATCACAGACACACACGTTCAACTTTTCTTTATAAGATGTACACATTCACTATAAAGAAATATTTAGATACTTGGAATATTTAGATATAAAAAGTAAATCATAACCCCAGATACAATCATAGTAACCTATCTCTAAGAGTTAATCTGATAATTAAGTGAGTGAATGTAACTGTCAAACATCACAGCTGTGCCTGGCTCAGAGCCAGCAAGCACATCTCAGTGTGAACTGGGATCATAATCATGTATTTGGGCAAACATCCCTTTTGATTTCCCCTACAGCTGCTCCTCCTCCAGTGTTTCCTAACTCAGTAAGTGGCACTCTCGTGTTTTAAAGTTTCTCAGGCTGAAACGTCACTCCTTTCCGTGTCTCTCACTGTGTATCCAGTACATTAGATAATCCTATTGATTTTACCTTTAATATATATCCATGCCTCATACAAAGAGTAACAATTAATTGAAACAGTGTCTTATTAATGAAACTTTGGATTGATTTCAAATTTTTCCCATCATAAAAACTGCTGGCATAGGCATTTTTAGGAACACTCCTAATTATCACGGGATAAGTTGTTGGAAGCGAAGTGTGACCTCAGATATAATTATTTGCAGACTTTTACTACACTACAGACTCCCAGATTATCTTTTAGGGTAGTTGTGCCAAATTTGACGCCACCATCAAAATAGAGGCAACCTTTATTATAAAGCTTGTGTTTGCATAGAAAGATTCCAGTGGCAGGGTTTTATTCATTGAGCTTGAATTGCACCAGAAAAGGTCAAATGTACTTAGCAGCATTTCAGATGTTTTGAGGGTGGTAAATATGAGGAATATGATGGAAATCATTTTGATTTGAAGCATTAATCTGCTTTGGGACTGTTGACTTGCAGAACAGTGAAAGGACTGACGATCCTTCTTGCCAGGCAAGCAAGAAACCACTCTTCTCCCAACTGCAAAAAGCCTGTAAGACAAATTGTTTCTAAAGCCGACAATTCTGCCCTAACACAGGATGGCTACGTCACCTCAAGTTGGAGTAGGGAGGAAAGAGGAGGATGGAGGAAAGAGAAATCTTCTAGGAAATACTTCATGGTTTCAAGAAGTCTTGAGCAAAGGTTGCCAGAGAACATTCCTAAAGATGTGTACAGGCAGTTCAGTCTTGCTTGCATGACTTTCTCTGAGATATACCAGCCTCCATGACCCAATTGTTTCCCTTGTAATGTTGGTTAAAATCAGAGATTCTCATGCCAAGTCTGAATGAGTTAAATAAAGATGCATTTTTGTGGTGTTTTATCTACTGGTCTTCAATGGACCTCTAACAAGTGGGAATGAAAGTGGGTCACCCCGCCCTAGGAAGCTGGCCCTAGGGAGGCCTAGTAGCCACCTGGTTTAATACTTAGGGTTAGAAATATAAAACTACCCTTGCAGTTTTGCACAACTTGTATTCAGGGAGCAGGACTGGAAAAATGTGGTATTTCAGAGGGCCTGCAGTAGGTTCTTTAGAAATTCCTGTGAGCCAGTGTCAGGAGAACAAGGAAGACTGTCATAGGAAAGCTATGCATGTCCGTGGAATTGCACCCTTTTCCCTTATCTCTATTCTGTTGCTTGGGGACTTTGATGTTGTTTTTTTCTAAGGATGGGGTGGTGGAGTTATATTAGATCCATGTTTTCTGGACACAGGGTCATAGCTTTCTCAAACTTACACATACTGGTCCTCTTAAATCTGGCAGGAGAATTTAGATAGATAACCACCCTGCCACATGGTTAGGGATAGATAGACTTCTCTAGCTGTTATTCCATCATCTCTCTAATATTAGGAAGCATCTCTGTGAGCAATAAAGGTAACCAACTCCAAATTTTTCTGACCAAGAGCAGAACAGAAATCCTGCTAACGTCATCATAACTGCAAAGTTCTTAGACAAGAAAGAGGATCTACTGGAAACATTTTGTAATCTACCCTGCTCTTTGTGAATGCTTTACAGTACTTAATCCATACAACAAGTACTTTTTCCTTTGGAACAATTTTAAATTCATTATTGTGGAAGTCCGAGAGATAAGCTCTATAATTTCAATTCCTGCCCAGAAGTGTGGAATTGGCCGAGAAACTGCTAGAATGAACCGAATTTCCCAACAGTTTCACATGTTGGAGAATTTACTCATCCCATCTTCCAAGTGTTGCCCTAAGAGCCAGCGTGGAGCAGGAGACATGCATTAGCTCCATACCCCCTGCTTCCTGGACCCACAGAGTGGAAACTGGTCTCTCCATGACTCAGGATGAGGGGGTTGGACTGGGGACCCTGCTGTTCCCCCTCAGGGTGTCCGATTTTTATCTCCCTGATTTCACAGTTTGTTAATAACATTTTTCAAAAATTCTGTGGGCTCCAACATTGTTTCCACAGTTTTATTTTATTTTTGGCGTTAAAGATTTAATTTTGCTATTTTGTGAGAATGAAAATGCTCTTGTCCTGTAATTTAAAGTGTGTAACATTTCAGTGTTAAGTCCTGGACTGGAGAGATGTAAATTGATTTTTTGGGCCACTTGAAGGTGAGCCAAGTGGTTCTCTCTTGTTTTGAAGAAAGGGCCTTCCTCCTGCAGGGGCTGTATCCAGACAGCCCTTGCACAAGTCACATTCATGGCACCTACAGAAACGAAGCTTGGGAGCTTGATTCTCCTGGAATCAACCTGTGCTAATGGGCTAATGAACTAGGTGAGACCTCTTCAGAGCCTTGCCTGCTTCAGTCAATAGACTTTGGGTGAACATGTCCTATGTGCCATGCACAGTGTATGAGATGCTGGGGTACAAACATGGAGGAGACAGTTTGTCTCTTCCAAAGACTCAGAGCCGGGGGTTGTAATTGGAGGCTGGGGCCACATTGCAGCTCTGCTGCTTACTCGTATGACGAGGTCAGTCTCTTGACCTTGCTGAGTCTCAGTTTTCTCATGTGTAAAATGGCTCCACACATCTGAGTTGTGATGAGAATCAGTTGTCAGACGCTGTCCACAGTCTCCCTGAGATTCACACTTGGAAATACAAATGAGGGCTTGCAATTATGTTCTTCATCCTTCAGAGACCTAGTAGTCCTTCATCTGTAAAATCATTTCTCTGCTCCTCAGGGTCGTGATGAAGATCAAGCACAATGATCTCTGAAAATCTTTTAAAATGATGCTAGCATGCACTAGGTGGTCAATAAGTGTTACTTTTCTTCCTTTCAAAACCTTCTGTGGCCCAGATGCCTGATCAGACTAGAGAGGTTAGTTAGGGAGGTATGTTGTTTGAACCCTGAGGTGTCCTCCTATCTTTCTATCTGTTAATTTTGTGTTTATTTTCAACACTTGTTAAACTTGGGAGTTTCCAATAAAATTCTGGTTTTCTACTTCTCCCTTTTAAATATGTTGTTAAAAGCAGTACATATACAGAATTGTAAAAAGCCAAACAGTAGATAAGAATTAGAAATGTCAGTTTCCTACCTTCCCATCCTAAGACTCCCCAGAGGCAGCTGCTTTTGTTTAATTTAGCTTTATTCCTGTACGTAGTTCTGTATTTCTAAATAATGATACTGCTACTTTTCATTATAATTATTGACTTTTCTTATCAAATATAAACATTTAAATCCCTTAAATAACTCGTGATATGGCTTGGCTCTGTGTCCTCACCCAAATCTCATGTCGAATTGTCATCCCCAGTGTTGGAGGAGGGGCCTGGTGGGAGGTGCTTGGATCATGGAGACAGACTTCCCCCTCAGTGCTGCTCTCATGATAGTGAGTGAGTGCTCAAAGATTTGGTTGTTTAAAAGCATGGCACCTCCCCTGTTTCTCTCTCTTTCTTTCTCCTGCTTCATCATGAGGACAATGCCTCCTTTCTCTTCACCATCTGCCATGACTGTAAGTTTTCTGAGGCCTCCCCATAAGCAGAAACGTGTACAGTCTGCAGACCTGTGAGCCAATTAAACTTCTTTGCCTTATAAATTGCCCAGTCTCAGGCAGCAGTGTGAGAACAGACTACTACAGGAAATTGCTACCAGAGAAATTGGGCATTGCTATAAAGATATCTGAAAATGTGGAAGTGACTTTGGAACTGGGTAATAGGCAGAGGTTGGAACAGTTTGGAGGACTCAGAACAGGACAGGAAGATATGGGAAAGTTTGGAACTTCCTAGAGACTTGTTGAATGGCTGTGACCAAAATCCTGATAGTGATATGGACAGTGAAGTCCCTACTGAGGTGGTCCCAGATAGAGATGAGGAATTCACTGGGAACTGGAGTAAAGATCACTCTTGCTATGCTTTAGCAAAACAAAAAACGAAAAACAAACAAACAAACAAAAAACTGGCAGCATTGTGCCTTGCTCTAGAGATCTAAGGAACTTTGACTTTGAGAGAGATTATTAGGTTATCTGGTGGAAGAAATTTCCAAGCAGCAAAGGGTTCAAGATGTGGCCTGGCTGCTTTGAAAGGCCTACAATCATATGCATATGCAAAGAAATGACCTGAGACTGGGACTTATATTTAAAAAGAAAGTAGAGTATAAAAGTTTGGAAAATTTGCAGCCTGGCCATGTGGTAGAAAAGAATAACCCATTTTCTGGGCAGGAATTCAAGCCAGCTGCAGAAATTTGCATAAGTAAAGAGGAGCCAAATGTTAATAGCCAAGACAATGGTGAAAAATTTTGGAAGGCATTTCAGAGACGTTTGCGGCAGGCTTTCCCATCATAGGCCCAGAGGCCTAGGAGGAAAGAATGGTTTTGTGGGCTGGGCCCAGAGCCCTGCTGCCCAGCATAGCCTTGGGACACTGCTGCCTGCATCCCAGCTGTTCCAGCTTCTCCAGGCTTGGCTAAAGTGCCTCAGATACATTTCAGGCCACTGCTCCAGAAAGGGGAAAGCTGGAAGCTGCTAAGGCTTCCACATGGTGTTAAGCCTGTGGGTGCACAGAGAGCAAGAATTGAGGTTTGGGAGCCCCGCTGCTTGAATTTCAGAAGACGTATGGAAATGCCTGTATGTCCAGGCAGAAGTCTGCTGCAGAGACAGAGACCTCATGAAAAACCTCTATGAAGGCAGTGCAGAAGGGAAATGCGGGGCTGGAGTTGTTGCTGGGACACCACCTAGTGGAGCTGTGAGAAGACAGCCACCATTGTACAGACCCCAGAATAGTAGATCCACCAACAGCTTGCAGGATGTGCCTGGTAAAGCTGCAGGTACTCAATGCCAGACCATGAAAGCAGCCATGCGGACTGTACCTTGCAGAGCCACAGGGGCATACTTGAAGTCTTGGAAAACCCACCCTTTGTATCAGTGTGCCCTGAATGTGAGACATGAGTCAAAAGAGATTTTTTTGGAGCTTTAAGATTTAATTACTGCTCTGCTGGGTTTCAGAATTGCATGGTGCCTATAGCCCCATTGTTTTGGCTGATTTCTCCCTTTTGGAAAGGGAGTATTTACCCAATGCATATACCACTGTTGTATCTTGGAAGTAACTAGCTTGTTTTTGATTTTACAGGCTCATAGGTTCAAGGGATTTATCTTGTCTCAGATGAGACTGGACTGTGGACTTTTCAGTTAATGCTAAAATGAATTAAGACTTTGGGGGACTGTTGCTAAGGCACGATTGTATTTTGAAATGTGAGAAGGACATGAGATTTGGGAGGGGCCAGGGGCAGAGTGATGTAGTTTGGCTCTGAGTCTCCACCCAAATCTCTTGTTAAATTGTCATCCCCAGTGTTGGAGGAGGGGCCTTATGGGAGGTGGTTGAATCACGGGAGTAGATTTCCCCCTCAGTGCTGCTCTCCTGATAGTGAGTGAGTGCTCAGAGATTTTATTGTTTAAAAGTATGTGGCATCTTCCCCCTCCCTCCCTCTCTCTCTCTCTCTCTCTCCTGTTCTGCCATGTAAGGATGGTGCCTACTTCCTCTTTGCCTGCCACCATGATTGTAAGTGATAAGATTTGGCTCTTTCTCCACCCAAATCTCATGTTGAATTCCCATGTGTATGGGAAGGACCAGGTGGGAGGTAATTGAATCATGTGGGCAGGTCTTTCCTGTGCTGTTCTCATGATGATGAATTAAGTCTCACAAGATCTGATGGTTTTAAAAATGGGAGTCTCCCTGCACAAGCTCTCTTCTTTTGTTTGCCAACATGTGAGATGCGCCTTTCACCTTCTGCTATGATTGTGATGCCTCCCTAGCCATGTGAAACTGTAAGTCCATTAAATCTCTTTCTTTTGTAAATTGCCCAGACTCAGGTATGTCTTTATCAGCAGTGTAAAAACAGACTTATACAGTAAATTTCCTGAGGCCTCCCCATAAACAGAAGCTTATACAGCCCAGAGAACTGTGAGCCAATTAAGCCTCTTTGCTTTATAAACTACCCAGTCTCAGTTTCTTTACAGCAATGCAAGAATGGACTAACATAACTCATAAACACACCAACTTCTCTCCAGTCTCATTCACCCAAGGCAGTTATATCATAATTATTTGTTAAATTAGCACTCAATATTAACATAATTAAGTTGATGTAAATATTGCTCACAGCTCATCATGACTACATTATTTTCTTGTACCAGCTTTTTGTTTTCCTTGGAGTTTGAATTGTCTCTTTCTCTAAATAAATCTGTATAGTGTCATGTACCTATACTGATTAGTTTCCATGCTCTCCAAGAGAAGATGGTTTTAGAAATTGATTCCACTTCTTCCCTTGGTGATATTTCTTCTGAAGTATTTTATTTTCTCATTCTAACCTGAACTGGGGGACTTTCCAGGCCTGCTGCAAAGGTGCAGATCTGGGTGTGTTTCCATTATTGCTATTCTTAGATGTCTCTTCACAGCTCTTCTGAGACTATATTTCTCATTTTCTGCATGTCTCTGTTTACTGTCTTATTTTTGTGAAGCTATCTGTCAGTGGCTTTCTGACATAGGTTACATGAGAGGTAATGTTTTTGAGACCTTGTCCATCAGAAAATAGTTTTATTGTACACATATACTTGATTTTGCTGTTAATAGAATTTTAGATTAAAATATTTTAAAAAGTTAGAATATTGCTAGCATTGCTCCAGCATCTTCTTCATCTCAGAGTGCTTTTAGAAAATCCAATGTCTTATTGACTCCTGACCCGTGGTATATGCCTGGTTTTTCTGTATGAAATTTCTTAGGATTTCTCTCTATTCCTAATATTTAGAAATTTCACAGTGGTTTTCTTCGGTGTGGTTTGTTTTTCATTTATAGTTCTGAGCACTTGGTAGGCCATTTCAATTTGGAAACTCATAGCCTTTAGTTCTGGGAAAGTTCCCTATGTTATCTGATTTTTGCTTCATCTGTTTACTTGGTGTTCTTTCTGGAATGCCTATTAGTCAGAGGTCAGACCATCCAAATCAATCTTCTATTTAAAAAAAATCTTTTCTCTCCTATTTTCCATTGTGTTTTTACTTTTTGGTCCTATTTCCTTTAAGATTTTCTCAACTTTACCCTCTTTTTATTCTATTTTTAAGATTTTTGCATCCATATTTTTTATTCCAACAGTTCTCTCTTATGCTCAGAAAGTTCTTTTCATTTCTTTCCAAAATAATATACTATCCTTATTATTCCTCATCGAGAAGGCAATATTTTCTTTTGTCTCTGAGAAGTTGAAATTGAGGTTTAAGTTTCCTGCTCTCTCTGCATAGTCTCTGTTTCATACAAGTTTCTTTCTGCTTTGTTAATTTTGGTCTTTGTGTTTCACGTATCTGATGATGACTGCTGACCGTGCTGATACAGGAGTGAGGTAGGGTTTGGGGGTGTAGCTATCATATTTGATATCTGGATCAGATCAATGTATCCACATGTATGAGTATATTTATTTATTATAATACATATACATATGTTTATATTTGTACATATATAGCAAAATTATTGTCAGTAATGATAAAATCAGTTATTTTTTGATTAGTTGTTCAGTTGAAAAACAATAAAAAGGAGAATAAATTTCTGTTTTAAAGATATTATTTAAATTAAGTGAAATATTTTATGTATAAAATAACTTTTGCAAGCACCAAGTGAAAGTATTATACTGCACAGTTCTCTGTGTCACTGCTTTAAATTTTAACATAAATAAAAACTCCAAGTGGTTACATAGAATGACAAAGTTAAGTAATTGAAGGATTCTTATTCTTCACAATTACTAGGTGGTATTGTTTATTTTTGAATCTACTGCTTAAACACAGGAATATGTAGTGCCACAGGGATTGGAGACACAGACTGAGCTAAATCAAAGTGGAATAATTTGGACCTTTGAACTTACTCTCAAAGGGACCATGTACATCTGAGTTTATGTTAGCTGGAAATTGACTGAATAATGGGGAGTTTTCTGAATGAACTTTCAGGTAGAACACTAAAATGTGCCAAGTTGAAGTTTACATTTACATTACTAATATTCAATTATAGTCAAAGCACTTGCAAAACTTAGACTCAGAAAAGATTTTTTTTTTTGGAGGAGGAGTACCGTATCACTGAAGTTGAGCCATGTTGCTCAGAACTGCTGCACATAGTAATGATAAAAAGCAAACCAACTTTTAATCAATTCAATTATTGGTTTAAAATTATCTATAAACAATTCCTCATTGCTCACACCCTAGGCTTATAGCTCCCATCCTGCCTTTGCTGTGCAACAGGGCAGGCGCCTGGATTTTTCACTTGGTGTTCCACAGATGTCATTTCTGTAGGCCTTTTCTCTAGGGTCAGATTTTCTGGGGAGTATATGGCTGCCAGCATTTTGGGAGCTGCATGAAGGAAAAAGGCTAGGTAGTTATGTTCAACGTGTAGAGTCTTACTTAATCCCCCTCTTTGCAGTAGGTGGCTTCCCTCCCACAGTCTGCTCAGTCAAATGTTGCTCAGTCATTCTGGTTTAGTTTATTCATAAAGTAAATCTTCCATCTACTTCTAAGATTAGGGAATGAGGGCCACCTGGAAGCACAGGTAGAGTAGAATCCAAATGTTCCCTAAATAGACTTTCAACCACTTTCTTCTGCTTTTCTTCCCAGTCTTCAACTCTGCTTTTAGAGATACAGGTGCATCCATTCCTGGCCATCTCTAGATTTTTGTGTACCAAATCTGAATTTTTGTTTGCTTGGCGTTCTCCTCTGTTGTCATTTTAAATCTTAACTTTTTCTACTCTGCTAGGTTATTTTGTTTTGTTTTGTTGTTGTTTGTTAGTTTTTTTGAGACAGGGTCTTGCTGTTGCCCAGGCTGGAGTGTAGTGGCATAATCTCAGCTTACTGCAGCCTTGACATCCTGGACTCAAGCGATCCTCCTACTTCAGCCTCCTGAGTGGCTGGGACTAGAGGCATGTGCTACCCTGGCTGGCTATTTTATTTTTTAAATTTTTTGTAGAGATGGGGTTTTGCCATGTTGCCCAGGCTGGTCTTGAACTCCTGGACTCAGGCAATCCTCCTTCCTTGGCCTCCCAAAGTGCTGGGCTTACAAGTGTGAGCCACTATGTCCAGCCTAGGTTAGTTTTAAACAATTGATTTCCATCTTTTGCAGTTTGGTGGGCATCTCCTTTTCACCATCATTCTCTGGCATGACCTCTTTTCCTTCGTAGGTTTGCATCACTTAACATTCTTCATGGCTTTTGAGATGGAGTAAAGATAAATGTATTATTCTATCTATTTTATAATTGAAAGTCTCTTAGTACATAATTCTATTTATTATTTTTATTTAAAAGTAGACACTGGCATTTTCGGGAACAAAATGTAAAATTTAAGGTTTAAATTAGTGTTTTGATAAAGACAAAAATTCAGAGATACTTTAAAATTTAGTTGTGCCACTTCTTCTACCATCAGATCCCCAAGGGAATGAATTCATTCTGCTAATGAGGGTACTTTGGTAGACATGTTTGAGAATCCATTATGAGGCAAATAAATTTAGATAAATGCTTTTGGATACAGGTTCTCACTGAGAAGGAATCAGCATGTCAGAAAAATCCCCACTCTAGTTAACTAACCAGAAACAGTCATGCTTTACAAAATCATGTTTTCCACAAAGCATCCCATAAGACTTGAGGGTCATAATACAAAATGATCAAAGTAATTAAAAGAGGGAAATAGCCATCCAGCTAAGTTCCTATGAGCTGTGGTTCATATGAGAATCCTCACCCAGTTTATAGCTCATAATTAAGAGATAGGTCAGCTAGGGGGACTCTGCAGAAACTTATTTGCTTTTCTTGTCCTATAAGGTTGGACCCTAAAAGGTGTTTTGTTTCATGTTATTTGCTTATTTTAATTGGTAATAACTAATGTTGAGAAGTACCTGGGAAATGGAACGCTAATAGCTGCTATTGGAAGCTTTAATGGAAACAGTTCTTGGTTGCAAACAACATAATTCACTATAGCTGCCACAAGCAAAAAGAAAAAAAAGAGTTTATTAAAGGATACTAAGTATCTTGCAAATTATCTCTCTAGGACAATGTGAAAAGCTTATGAAATGTGCAGAGGAAGAAATGAGGAAACATTTATCTATCAGCTTCTAGTTCCTATAGTGAAGGTTTGTCTATATAATGTTAACTATCTTGCACTACAGGATTGCATATGCGTGAGTGCAGAATGGATTCCTGTGGTTCCCAGGAAAGCTTTGGGTAGGGGAGACCTAGAGGAAAGAGAAAGTCCATACCAATTTGTTTTTAAAGAAAGAGTTTGGGATTGAGGTTGAGAATGAAATATATAGAGCTTTGGGGAAGTTGAGAATAAGACTGAGGTTGAGAGGGAAAATAATGGAGAAAGAGGGCTTTAAGAAATATTATTGTGGGTTATAAATGACATCTTTTAATAAATTCAAGAAAAGATTGGAATTGCTTTTAATTACTTATAGTTCCAGGACTGTATTTACTTGAATGCTATAACTTGCTGAGACTGGACCACATGGAGCTCTAGTTTATAAACAGTTGTTAAAAGTACAAAGTACTCTTCAGTAAGTGAGAACACATCTTCAGCCTCAATGGATTTCTGATGTGAATTTTCTAATTGCTCTCAAACACCTGAATTGTATCACAAGCAGGACAACTTAAAAATGGTCTCGGGAGATTTGACTCAAGCTGTATTGTTTGAGAATGAGCTACATTGAAAATCAGTTAATCAGCCTTTAACCAATTGGATAGTTATTCCATTTTTCTCTCCTTCTAACAATTCAGGAGACATCCACAGGACACTGGATTCTTTGGGAAAGATCATAAAAAAAAAAAAAATGAAAGTCATCTAATGACAATTAGAAGCCTAGACCAATGTAAAAGTTTCCTTTCATCTTCGATCACTCTGATCATTTCAAAGAATTTGCAAGGAAGAGAACACACAGACTCAGTGATTCAGGGGCCTGGAATTTCTCTTTCTTTTGAGAGAGTTAAGGGTTATGTCCATACATAAAAATGAGGGGAAAACTAGGGACCCAGACAGACTTTTGGGATCAGGAAGACATCCAAGCTCGGAGCAGGCAAGTCTGGAAAAATCAGGAAGGAGCTAAAGGTCACAGCAGATAATGATCTGAGTTCAGAAAAATCAGATCAAACTGGAGTGACTGGAAGACTCTCAAAAGTTGGAACAGAACACATCTGGGCTTCAAGAGGTTGTATAATTCCAGGATGTGGCATTGGCCAGGAGAAATGATTCTAAATTAGCAATTTTAGAGAAATGCATTATTTACCACTTATTAACTATCTGACCTTGGACAAATCATTTAATTTCTATGAGCCCCTTCCTTTCATTGTAAAGTGGGAATAGTAAGGCTTATCTTCTTGTGAGGATTAACATATGCAAAATGTCTGAAATAGATCTTGATTGATAGATGCTCACAAATTATATAATTATTTCTAAGATTGTAGCTTTTTCACAAAAGGAAACTTCGTTCCTGTTTCCATGTGCTTCTACTGTAGCCTAATGTGCTCTCAGTGCTGCTTCAGAGAAAGGATAAAGCTACTACCACCTTCCCTCCACACGCTTCTGACTTTTCTCTGCTAAACTCAAATAAAACATTTAGAGACAGATGATGGCATCTGTACAGATGTGGCCAAGCTTGAAATTTTTTACTGACCTTGACTGTAAGAGTGACCAGAATAGGGAAGAATCTCAAAATCATATCATATGAGGATTGAATTCGCAGTGGAAAAAAACAAGGAAATTTCATTTGGAACAGAAGTAATAAAATCAAGGAATGTATGATAGTTGCCATAACGTATTTGGTTCGACTTGGATCTATTCTGGAGAAATAGTGATATCTGTACCCCTGGGCGGCCGATTTTGAAGAGAGATTTCTCACGTGAGAAAGAGGGAGACTCCAACACTCCAAGATCTCTTGACTTGAAAGTCTATGGTTTTAGGAGCACTGTTGGCCCACGTGGCGTATGTAGCATGGCAAAGGTGCTAAGTTCTTAAGACGCAGCTCTGGGCATGGTCCAGTCTTCAGGCATGAGCCATGCCATGAAATTTGCTCTTGGCATGCAGGGTTGGGAACTTAGAATCCTTCTTACCATAACTCTCTCGGTGCTGTCTCAATACATTTCCTTTCCATTCTTCTTTGTCACTAGTTCGCAATTACACGCTACAGAAAATGTACACAGAAGGGGTTTGTTTTGGTTACCATGTAGCAGGGTGGGAGGGAGCTGTGGCTGGTGGCTGATTCTCTGGGGTGACTGGGCATGGGTTATGGGAATGGAGGATGATGTCCCTAGTTGGTTCCCAGAGAGTTGCCTCACTAGCACCCTGGAGCCTGTGAATAGTGTTTAAATCAATGGTCAAAGTGAAGAGGGCAGTTTTGTCCTCATTACTCCCCAGGACTAATTGACCTCTTCTGAAAAGGTACATTCTTGATTTGGTGAGACTCTTCCTCACCCGGAAAGGCCAGTGAAGCAAAAAGATCTAATGTGAAAGGGTGGGGGCGAGGGGTCAAGGGTGGCATTGAAGGGAGAGAAAGGTGCAGAGCATTCACTAAATCATTTCCACCAGAACAGAGGAGAACAAAGGCATCACCATCCTGGGAGCATTTGTGAAGGACTCATACAGACCACGCACTGCACAGAGTCTGATGACCTTTTCCTGCCCTGGAGATTCTCAGTTTTGTCATTTTGATGAATCTCTAAGTTGTGTTCACCGTGTGTATCTCTGATAGCAAGTAAGCAATGTAACATAAAAGGTCCTTTGAAAGAAATGCATAAAAACTGAGTCAGTCTCAATGCTTCTCTGAAGCATGCCATTTACTTTTAATTGTTCACCCTGTCCATCTCAGCTATTAAGAAAGAAAGAGAGAAGGGAGAAAATAAAATAAAATTAAAAGAAGCAAGACACAAAAATGAAGTTTGATTTCTTTCTGAATCCTCTTTTGGTGATATAAAGCTCAGATATTTATGCTACCATCCCCCAAGAGGCAAAATATTCATTCCGTGTGTAGGAATCAAATCTCAGAGAAGCGATGTTGAATATTCAATTCGATGCCTCCTGTGAGAGTATATATTTAAGAATACAGAGCACTGTAAGAACATCAGTTCCAAATAAAAAGTATAATGTTACCATCCACTGACAACTTCGTTCTTTCGTCAGTGTGATGGTAATAATACCAAAGAAGCATTGAGAACCCATTAGTCTGCAATTTGATGGAAATTCCACCCACAGGCTGTCCAGGAAACCTTACATCTCTAGCCTTACAACTTGTTTCTAGGTCTTTCCATTTTTTTAGTGAGGACTTTGGTTCCTAAGAGTTTTTGAGAAGTCAAATTAGCACCTTTTAGCTGCACTGGCTATTTAGATAGTCACCAGCTATGCATGGTTATTTAAATTTAAATTTATACATTTAAATAAAATTAAAACTTAGTTTCTTAGTCATACTAGTCATCTTTCAAGTGCTCAGTAGCTGCATGTGGAGTGGCTACTTTATTGAAACTTACAGATATAGAACATTTCCATTGTAACAGAAAGTTCTATTGGACGGTACTGATCTGTAGCCTTGTTTATAGAAATGTGGGTCTTTGAAATGTAGTTTGTCCACATAAGAGAAATATGTTGTCATCTAAATTTCTAAAGGGGAAATCTAATGGGCATAATATTGACACTTCATTTTACTTGCCTTTTTAGAGAGAGGTCATCATTGAATAAGGATGGCTTCTCCCATATTCTTTAGTTATGGTAACCAAGGACACTAAGCAACAACAATAAAAAATCCCTCACCATTGTATAAATGGCATGGTCTTTCTGGTACATAGAAGAAAAGACCCTCATGGCTATGCCATTTTATTTTCTTGACACTTAAAAATATTTTAAAATTTTTACTTTTATTTGACACACAATAATTTTACATATTTATGAGGTACAATGTGACACTTCAATACATGGATATATTATGTAATGATTAAATCAGAGAAATTACCATTTCTATCACCTCAAACATTTATCACTTCTTTTTGTGAGGAATATTCAAATTCCTGTCTTCTCACTATTTTGAAATATACAATACATTATTATTAACTATAGTCACCATACTGTGCATTAAAATACCAGAACTTATTTCTCCTATTATTCATGTTGTTGCATGAATGATAGGAGAAACCATCTGTTGTACATGGGAGGATTTCATTCCTTTTTATGACTGAATAGTATTCCATTACACACACACACACACACACACTCAGACACACACACACACACCACCACCACTTCAACACACACACCACATTTTCTTTCCTTCTTTCTTTTTTAGACAGGGTCTCACTGTTGCCCAGGCTGGAGTGCAGTGGCACCATCATGGCTCGCTGCAGCTTCAACTTCCTAGGCTCAGATGATTTTCCCACCTTAGCTTTCCAGATAGCTTGGACTACAGACGTAGGTCACCATAGTCAGCTAATTTTTTGTACTTTTAGTAGAGATGGGGTTTCATCATGTTGCCCAGGCTTGTCTCAAACTCCTGGGCTCAATCTGTCCATTTGCCTCGGCCTCCCAAAGTGCTGGAATTACAGGTATGAACCACTGAGCCTGGTGTACACCACATTTTCTTTATTCATTCATCTATTGATGGACACTTAGGTTGATTCCGCATCTTGATTGTTGTGAATAGTGTTGCAATAAATATAGGAGTGCATCTATCTCTTCAATATACTGATTTCATTACCTTTGGGTATATATCCAGTAGTGAGATTGCTGAATCATGTAGTAGTTCTAGTTTTAATTTTGGGGGGAACCTCCTACTATTTTCCATAATGTCTGTACTAATTTACATTCCCAACAACTGTTCCTTTTCTCCACATCTTGGCAACACTTGTTATTTTTTGACTTTTGATAATAGCCATTCAAACTAGAGTGAGGTGTTTTCTCATGGTTTTGATTTGCATGTCCCTAATGATTCAGTGATGTTGAGCATTTTTCATATGCTTGATCATTTTATGTCTTTTTTTTTGAGAAGTATTTATTTAGGTCTTTTGCTCATTTTTAATTGAGTTATTTATTATTCTGTTATTGCGTTGTTTGAGCCTCATATATTTTAGATATTGGTCCCTTATTGGACTTAACAGTTTGCAAATATGTTTTTGCATTTTGTACGGTGTCTTTTCACTCTGTTGATTGTTTCTCCTGCTGTGCAGAAGCTTTTTAGTTTCATGTAATTCCATTTGTCTGTTATTGCTTTTGCTGGCTGTGCTTTTGAGGTCTTATTAAAAAAATCATCGCCTAAACGAATGCCATGGAGATTTTTCCTTATTTTTTCTTCTATTAGTTTCTTAGTTTTCGGCCTTACATTTAACTCTTTAATCCATTTTGAGTGTCTTTATGTATACGGTAAGAGATAAGAGTCTAATTTTATTCTTCTGCATGTGGATATCCAGTTTTCCCAAGCCCATTTATTAAAGAGACTGTTATTTCCTTATTGTGTGCTCTTGGCACCTCTGTTGAAAATCAACTGGCTGTACATGCATGGCTTTATTTCTGAGGTCTCTTTTCTGTTCCATTGGTCTATGTGTCTGTTTTTATACCAGTACCATGTTATTTTGGTTATTATACCTTTTAGTATAATTCGAAGTCAGATGGTGTGATGTCTTGAGCATTGTTCTTTTAATTCAGGATTGCTATGGCTATTTGGAGTCTTTTTTGGTTACATGCAAACTTTGTGATTTTTTTTCTATTTCTGTGAAAAATGTCATTGGTATTTTGATAGGGATGGCACTGAAGCTAAAGATTGCTTTGGGGTAATATGGCCATTTTAACAATATTTATTCTTCCATCCATTAACATGGGCTATCTTTCCATTTATTTGTGTTTTTTTAAATGTATTCAATAAATGTTTTACAGTTTTCAGTGTCATAATCTCTCATCTCCTTAGTTAAATTTATTACAAGGTACTTTATTTTTTGTAGCTGCCACAAATGGGAGTGTTTCCTTGACTTATTTTTTCTTTTTTCCAGAAAATGTGCCATTTGTGTATAGAAATGCTATTGATTTTTGTACGTTGATTTTGTATATTACTAGTTTGCTAAATTTATTTATTAGATCTATCAGTTTTTTGGTGGAGTCTTTAGAGTTTTCTACATATAACATCATGTTATCCACAAAGAGAGACAATGCAGCTTTTTCCTTTCTAATTTGAATATATTTTGTTTCTTTCTCTTGTCTGATTCCTCCAGCTAGTACTTCTAGTATTACGTTAAGTACAAGTGGTAAGAGTGGGCATCCTTGTCTTTGTTCTGGTTCTTAAGGGAAAAGTTTTCAACTTTTTCCCATTCATTATGATGTTAGCTATGGGTTTGTCATACATAGCCTTTATTGTATTGAAGTACATTTCTTCTATACCTAATTTGTTGAGAGTTTTTATTACAAAAGGCTATTGAATTTTGTCATGTTTTTTCTGTATCTACAGAAATGATGACATGGGTTTTGTTCTTTTTTTTTTTGAGACAGAGTCTCGCTCTGTCACCAGATGCCAGGCTGGAGTGCAGTGGTGCGATCTTGGCTCACTGCAACCTCCGCCCCCTGGGTTCAAGCAATTCTCCTGCCTCAGCCTCCCATGTAGCTGGGACTACAGGTGCACACCACCACACCCAGCTAATTTTTGTATTTTTAGTAGAGATGGGGTTTCACCATGTTGGCCAGGATGGTCTTGATCTCTTGACCTTGTGATCTGCCCGCCTTGGCCTCCCAAAGTGCTGGGATTACAGGAGTGAGCCACTGCGCCCGGCCCCAGGTTTTGTTCATTATTTTGTTAATGTGATGCATCACATTTATTGATCTGTGTATGTGAACCATCCTCTCATCCCTGTTAATATTACTCGATCATAGTGAAAAACCTTTTTTTCTTTTGAGATAGATTCTTGCTCTGTTGCCCAGGCTGAAGTGCAATGGCATGTTCTTGGCTCACTGCAAACTTCGGCTCCCAGGTTTAAGTGACTCTCCTGTCTCGGTTTCCCAAGCAGCTGGGATAACAGGCATGCACCACCACGCCTGGCTAATTTTGTACTTTTTTTTTTTTTTTTTTTAGTAAAGACGGAGTTTTGCAATGTTGGCGAGGCTGTTCTCAAACTACTGAGCCACCTTCCTTGACCTCCTGAATGCTGGGATTACAGGCATGAGCCACCATGCCAGGTCCCCTCCCCTCTCCTCCTTTTTTTTTTTTTAAAGACTGAAAGTTTTATTGCAGTCTTAGCAGCACTGGTTATTAGCAATTATTTTCATTCTTTGTCAATCTGATGGGAGAGGGGTCTCTTCTGTAATTTTATTAAGTAAAGGTGAATTTTACTCACATATTCATAGGAATAATTTTTCTATATTTGTCTTTTTACTTAAGAAATAAGATGGCATTCAGTTCTTTTTTTTTCAGAATACATATAGCTTTATTTTTACTTATTTATTTATTTTTAATTTGCTTTCAGAGTTTTTTTACCCACAGGTTATTGAGGTACAGGTGATATTTGGTTACATGAGTAAGTTATTTAGTGGGATTTGTGAGAGTTCAGTGCACCTATCACCCAAGCAGTATACACTGTACCCTGTTGGTAGTCTTTTATCACTTGCTCATCCCCCCACCTTTCCCCCCAAGTCCCCAAAGTTCATTGTATTATTTTTATGCCTTTGCATCCTCATAGCTTAGTTCCCATATATTTGTAAGAACATACAACGTTTGGTTTTCCATTTCTCTGTTACTTCACTTAGAATAATAGTCTCCAATCTCATCCAGGTGGCTGCAAATGCTGTTTAATTCATTCCTTTTTATGGCTGAGTAGTATTCCACTGTGTATATATATGCCACAGTTTCTTTATCCACTTGTTGATTGATGAACATATGGGTTGGTTTCACAATTTTGCAATTGCCAATGGTGCTGCTATAAACATGCATGTGCAGGTATCTTTTTTGTATAATGACTTCTTTTCCTTTGGGTAGATTCTCAGTAGTGGGATTGCTGGATCAAATGGTAGTTCTACTTTTAGCTTTTTAAGGAATCTCCACACTGGTTTCCATAGTGGCTGTACTAGTTTCCATTTCCACCATCAGTGTAGAAGTATTCCCTGATTACTGCATCAATGCCATTGTCTACTGCTTTTTGATTTTTTGATTATGGCCATCCTTGCAGGAGTAAGGTAGTATTGCATTGTGGTTTTCATTTGCATTTCCTTGATCGTTAGCAATGTTGAGCATTGTTTCATATGTTCGTTGAACATTTGTGTATCTTCTTTTGAGAGTTGTCCATGTTCTTATTTTTGATTGGATTGTTTTTTTCTTACTGATTTGTTTGAATTCATTGTAGATTTTGGATATTAGTCCTTTGGTTAGATGTATAGATTGTGAAGATTTTCTCCACTCTGTGGGTTGTCTGTTTACTGATGATTATTTATTTTGTTTTGCAGAAGCTTTTTAGTTTAATGGTTGTGTCTATTTATCTTTGTTTCTGTTGCATTTGCTTTTGGGTTCTTATTCATGAAATCTTTGCCTAAGCCAATGTCTAGAAGTGTTTTCCAATGTTATCTGCTAGAATTTTTATAGTTTCAGGTCTTAGATTTAAGTTTTTGATCCATCTTGATTTGATTTTTGTATAGGGTGAGAGATGAGGATCTGGTTTCATTCTTCTATGTGTGGCTAGTCAACTATCCCAGCACCATTTGAATAGTGTGTCCTTCCTCCACTCTAATTTTTGCTTCCTTTGTTGAAGATCAGTTGACTGTAAGTATTTGGCTTTATTTCTGGATTCTCTATTCAGTTCCGTTGCTCTATATGCCTGTTTTAATACCAGTACCATGCTATTTTGGTGACTATGGTCTCGTAGTATAGTTTGAAGTTGGATAATGTAATGCTTCCAGATTTGTTCTTTTGCTTAGTCCTGTTTTGGCTATGTGGGCTCATTTTGGTTTCCATATGAATTTTAGGATTGCCTTTTCTAATTCTGTGAAGAATGGTGGTGGTATTTTGATGGGGATTGCATTGAATTCGTAGATTGTTTTTGGCAGTATGGTCATTTTCACAATATTGATTCTACCCATCCATGAGCATGGGATGTGTTTCCATTTGTTTGTGTCATCTATGATTTCTTTCAGTAGTGTTCTGTAGTTTTCCTGGTAGGGGTTTGTCACCTCCTTGGTTAGGTATATTCCTAAGTTTTTTTTTTTTTCCAGCTATTGTAAAAGTCGAGTTATTGATTTGATTCTCAGCTTGATCGCTGTTGGTGTATAGAAGAGCTGTTGATTTGTGTACATTAATCTTGTATCGTGAAACTTTGCTGAATTTTTTTTTATTATCAGTTATAGGAGCTTTGTGGAGGAGTCCTTAGAGTTTTCTAGGTAAACAATCATATCATTATCAAACAGTGACAGTTTCACTTTCTCTCTACCAATTTGGATGCCCTTTGTTTCTTTCTCTTGTCTGATATCTCTGGCTAAGACTTCCAGTACTATGCTGAAGAGGAGTGGTGAGAGTAGGCATCCTTGCCTGTTCCAGTTTTCAGAGGGAATGCTTTCAACTTTTCCCCCTTCAGTATTATGTTGGCTGTGGGTTTGTCATAGATGGCTTTTATTACATTGAGGTATGTCCCTTGTATGCTGATATTGCTGAGTTTTAATCATAAAGGGATGCTGGATTTTGTTGAATGCTTTTTCCCCGTCTATTGAGATGATCATGTGATTTTTGTTTTTAATTCTGTTTATGTGGTGTATCACATTTACTGACTTGCGTATGTTAAACCATCCCTGCATCCCTGATATGAAACCCACTTGATCATGTTGGATTATTTTTTTGATATGCTGTTGGATTTGATTAGCAGTTATTTTGTTAAGGATTTTAGCATCAATGTTCATCAGGGATATCGGTCTGTAGTTTCCTTTTTTGGATATGCACTTTCTTGGTTTTGGTATGGTCTATCCATTTTATTTAAAATTGTTGAGCCAGTTGTTAAACAAGCTTTGCCATCCTGTGTTTTTTTTTTTTTTTTGAAGGTCTTTAGCCCTTTGTTTGATTGATCCCTGAGTTTTTTTAAACTTTAAGACAATACCCAATTGGTTTACAAAGTAGCAGCATTCTTTTCTTAAAAAGAGACAGGATCCTCCTTTCTCTGCTGTTAGCAGATCCAGAGCCCTTCTATTTTGAAGAGGCATGGCAGCTAAAGAGTTAAGCTGCTTCTGCAGAGAGAATTAGCAACATTTTCCATGTTATTATTTAACTCCTGAGATAGCTGACTTTATAGAATGAATTAAGGAGGGTTCCCTCTTTGTCTTGTGGAATAGTGTCAAAAGGATGGGTACCAGGTTTTTCTTTGAATGCCTCATAGAATTCTGCGGTGAATCCATCTAGTCCTGGACTTTTTTTGTTGGTAATTTAAAACTTACCATTTCAATCTCACTGCTTGTTATCAGTCTGTTCAAGGTACCTAATTCTTCTTGATTTATCTAGGAGGGTTGTATTTTTCCAGGAATGTATCCATCTGTTCTAGATTTTCTAGTTTATGTGCATAAAGGTGTTCATAGTAGCCTTGAATGATCTTTTGTATTTCTGTGTTGTCAGTTGTAATATCTCCCATTTTATTTCTTAATGAGGTTACTTGGATTATCCCTCTTCTTTACTTGGTTAATCTTGCTAATGGCCTATCAATTTTATTTATCTTTTTGAAGAATCAGCTTTTTGTTTCATTTATCTTTTGTATTTTATTTGTTTGTTTCAATTTCATTTAGTTTTGCTCTGATCTTGGTTACTTCTATTCTCCTGCTGGGTTTGGGTTTTATTTGTTCTTGCTTCTCTAGTTCCTTGAGGTGTTGTAACCGGGACAGGGCTGTGTACTCAGCTCCCTCCCTGTTCTGATGAGGTCCTTGGCCTCTCTTACCCTGAAGAATGGGGAAAGAGGCCCCAGAGGCACGGTGAGCTTACTGTTTGAATAAATATCGTAGACCCAAAGAGTCTTGCAGAAAAGCAATTTATTAGGCAGGGAGAGAGAGAGCATGTGAGCCAGCTCCCATGCTGTTGTGGGAGGGGAATCCAGAGAAGGGTATCTGTATAGGTAAGGAGCAGTGCAGTGTTTAACCTTGGAGTTATTTCCTCCTCGTTTATGTTCTTGTTCAATGAGAGGAGTTCTTTCAAACCTCCTCTGGAGTGATTGATCTTTGACTCTGATACTGGATTGGTTACTTGGTCCACAACAGCCGCCTCCTCCTAGAGCTTTTGGTGGGGTTTTTGAACAAAGGAACCCACCTGAATTTCTCTATCTAGCCCGTGCAGAAAACCCAGACAAAGAACTTTACATTCCTGGCTCGGGGCATGGATGGAGGTGTGTTGCTGGGAGACTCCTACCTTTGAAACCACACCCCTCCTGGACCCTGGAAGAGAATTTTTTTTCCTTAACACAGTCCTTCATTGTGACCTTAGAATGTCAGTTTATGCTCTTTTAGCCTTTTTGCTCTTGGCATTTAGGACTATGAACTTTCCTCTTAGCACTGCCTTTGCAGAGGTTTTGATTGATTGTGTCATTATTGTTGTTCAGTTTGAAGAATTTTTTAATTACCATCTTGATATTGTTTTTGACCCAATGCTCATTCAGGAGCAGGTTATTTAATTCCCATGTATTTGCATGGTTTTGAAGGTTCCTTTTGGAGTTGTTTTCCAGCTTTATTCCACTGTGGTTTGAGAGAGTGCTTGATATAATTTCAATGTTCTTAAATCTATTGAGGCTTGTTTTGTGGCCTATCATATGGTCTATCTTGGAGAACATTCTATGTGCTGTTGAATAGAATGTGCATTCTGCAGTTGTTGGATGAAATGTTCTGTGTATATCTGTTGAGTCCATTTGTTCTGAGGTATAGTTTAAATCCATTGTTTCTTTGTTGACTTTCTGTCTTGATGACCTGTCTAGTGCTGTCAGTGGAGTACTGAAATCCCCCACTATTATTGTGTTGCTGTCTATTTAACTTCTTAGGGCTATTAGTATTTCTTTTATAAATTTGGGAGTTTCAGTGTTAGGTGCATATGTGTTTAGGATTGTGATATTTTCTTGTCCAAACAAGCCTTTTACCATTAAATAATGTTTTTTTTTTGTTTTTTTTTTCCCCGTCTCTTTTAACTGCTGTTGCTTTAAAGGTTGTTTTGTCTGATATAAGAATAGTGACCTCTTCTTGCTTTTGGTGTTCATTTCCATGAAATGCTTTTTTCCAGCTTTTTGCTTTAAGTTTATGTGAGCCCTTATGTGTTAGGTGAGTTTCCTGAAGGCAGCAGATAGTTGATTGGTGAGTTCTTATCTATTCTGCAGTTCTATATCTTTTAAGTGGGGCATTTAGACCATTTACATTCAATGTTAGTATTGAGATGTGAGGTACTACTGCATTCATCATGCTATTTGTTGCCTGTGTACCTTGGTTCTTTGGTTCTTGCTTTTTAAATTGTATTTTTGTTTTATAGGTCCTGTGAGATTTATGCTTTAAAGATGTTCTGTTTTGATGTGTTTCCAGAATTTGTTTCAAGATTTAGTGCTCTTTTTAGCAGTTCTTGTAGTAGTGGCTTGGTAGTGGGAAATTCTCTCAGCATTTGTTTGTCTGAAAAAGACTGTATGTTTTCTTCATACATAATGCTTAGTTTTGCTGGATACAAAATTCTTGGCTGATAATTGTTTTATTTAAGGAGGCTGAAGATGAGGTCCCAATCCTTTCTAGCTTGTAGGATTTCTGCTGAGAAATCTGCTGTTAATCTGATAAGTTTTTCTTTACAGGTTACCTGGTGCTTTTGTCTCACAGCTCTTAAGACTCTTTCCTTTATCTTAAGTAACCTGATGACGATGTGCCTAGGCAATGATCTTTTTGCAATGAATTTCCCAGGTGTCCTTTGTGCTTTTGTATTTGGATGGCTAGGTCTCTAGCAAGCCTGGGAAATTTTCCTCAATTGTTCCCCCAAATATGTTTTCCAAACTTTTAGATCTCTCTGTTTCCTCAAGAACACCAATTATTCTTAGGTTTGTTCATTTAACATAATCCCAGACTTCTTGGAGGCTTTTTTCATATTTTCTTATTCTTATTTATTTATTTTTTTTGTCTTCATTGGGTTGGGTTAATTCAGAGACCATGTCTTTGAGCTCTGAATTTCTTTTGTCTACTTGTTCAATTCTATTGCCAAGGCTTTCCAGAGCATTTTGCGTTTCTATAAGTGTGTCCAGTATTTCCTGAAGTTTTGATTGTTTTTTTCTTTATGCTATCTATTTCCTTGAATATTTTTCCCTTCATTTCTTGTATCATTTTTTTTTTGGATTTCCTTGCATTGGACTTTACCTTCCTCTGGTGCCTCCCTAATTAGCTTAATAACTAACTTCCTGAATTCTTTCTTTCAGGTAAGTCAGGGATTTCTTCTTGGTTTGGTTCCAGCACTGGTGAGCTAGTGAGATTTTTGGGGTGTGTTAAAGAGCCTTGTTTTGTCATATTATGAAAGTTAGTTTTCTGGCTCCTTCTCATTTGTGTACGCTCTGTCAGAGGGCAGTTCTAGGCCTGAAGGCTGTTGTTCAGATTCTTTTTTCCCATAGGGTGTTCCCTTGATATAATACTCTCCCCTTTTTCCTATGGATATGGTTTCCTGTGAACTCAGCTGCAGTGATGGTTATCTCTCTTCTGGGTCTAGCCACCCAGCAAGCCTAACTGGCTCCAGGCTAGTACTGGGGGTCATCTGCACAGAGTCCTGTGATGTGAATCGTTTATGGGTCTCTCAGCCATGGATACCAACACCTGTTCTGGTGGAGGTGGCAGGGGGGTGAAAGGGACTCTATGAGGGTTCTTATCTTTGGTGGTTTAATATTCTATTTTTATGCTGGTTGGCCTCCTGTTGGGAGGTGGTGCTTGCCAGAGAGCATCAGCTCTGGTGGTATGGGGAGGAACTTGTAGTGGGCAAGGCCCTAGAACTTCCAAGAGCATATGACCTTTGTCTTCAGCTACCAGGGTGGATAGGGAAGGCCCATTATGTGGGGGCAGGGCTAGGCATGTCTGAACTCAGACTCTCCTTGAGTGGGTCTTGCTGCAGCTGCTGTGGGGGATTGGGGTGAGATTCCCAGGTCAATGGAGTTGTGTACCCAGGAGGATTATGGGTACCTCTGCTGAGTCATGCAGGTTGTCAGGGAAGTTGGGGTAAAGCTGGCAGTTACAGGCCTTACCCAGCTCCCATGCAATTGGAAGGTCCAGTCTCACTCCCACCTTGTCCCCCATAGCAGCCCAGAGTCTGTTTCCAGGCAGTGGGTGAGCAGGGCTTAAGAGCTTGTCCCAGGCTACCCTCCTCTCAGCTGGGAAAGAACAGGGCTTTGGTTCTTCCCTAACCTGTGGGGTCTGCACACTGGATTCACTCCCTCCCCCACATCAAATTCTGGCCAGGAGGCTTCTTGCCTGGTTCAAATTATTACAAAGTTCAGCTGGAGACTTCCTTCTCCCTATTGTGTTTTCCCCCATGCCTCTGGCTGTCCTCCTGAAGGTTCCCTGTGGTGCCAGGCAGGAATGGTCCTCTTGTGGGCCCAGAGAGCTTTCACAGTCTTTCCCGCTGCTTTCTCTACCCCTATATTTTGCTCTGTTCTCTAAATTGACTCAGCTTCAGGTAAGGTCAAAAACTTGTCTCACAAACTGGACCTTTATTTTCTCCAGTAGGGGTGTGTGCTCAAGAGTGGAGGGTCTCCCTTTCCTACTTCCCCAATTTGGGACACTCACAGTAGTTGGGGTGTCTCCTGGGTCCTGGAGGAGCAGTCTGCTTCCTTCAGAGGCTCTGTGGGTCCTCTCAGGATTCCTGTTTTGTTCTTGCAGTCATTCTGGAACTAAAATTCATGATATGAGCCTCCGCATGCTGCTCTGTCCGTCCAAATCAGAGCTGCAGCCTAGTCCTCACTTCTGTCTGCCATAATGATCTGTGAAAATTTTTTTGATGTACCACAGAATTTAGCTTGTTAGAATTTTGTTGAGGATTTTTGCATCTAAGTTCATCAGAAGTATTCATCGGTAGTTTTATTTTTTGTGTGTATCTTTATCAGGTTTGGCATCAAACTTATTCATACGATAAGTTTGGAAGTATTCCATCCTCTTCAATTTTTTTTGGAATAATTTAAGAAGAATTGGTATTAGTTCTTCTTTACATGTTTTGTACAATCCAGCAGTGAAGCTGTTAGGTTCTGAGCTTTCCTTTGATGTAAGAAATTTTATGATATTATTACTGGTTCAGTCTTCTAACCTACTATTGGTCTTTTCAGATTTCTTATTTCTTCATGATTCAATCTTGATATATTATATGTGTACTTATTCACTTCTTCTAGATTATTGGGTTTGTTGGTGTATTATCAATTGTTTGTAATAGTCTCATGGTGTTTTGCATTTCTGTGGTATCAGCCGTAATGTCTTCTTTTTCATCTTTGATTTTATTGATTCTTTTCTTTAGCCAGTCTTCTTAGTCTGCTAAAGATTTGTCAATTTTATCTTTCCACAGAGCTAACTCTTTGTTTCATTGATCTTTGTGTTGCTTTTTAAATCTCGATTTTTGTTCTGATTTTTATTAATTTGTCTTTCTACTGACCTTGGGTTGAGTTTGTTCTGGTTCCTTTAGGTACAGTATTAGATTATTTATTTGAAATCTTTCTTCTTTCTTGATGTAGGTGTTTGTTGCTATAAACTTCCCTCTTAGGACTGCTTTTGCCGCGTCCTATAGGTTTTCATATGATGCATTTCCATTTTAATTTGTCTCAAGGAATTTAAAAATTTCTCTTTTAATTTCTTCCTCTACCCATTGAGTATTCAATAGTGCATTGTTTCATTCCCATGTTTTTGTAACTTTTCGAAATTTCCTCCTGTCATCGATTTCCAGTTTTATATCATTTTGATATGATTCAAATCTGCTTTAATTGGTTAAGATTTGATTTGTGACCTAACATGTGATCTATCCTGAAAATGTTCCATGGGCAATTGAGATGAATGTATATTCAGTGGCTGTTAGATGGACTGTTCTGTAAATGTCTCTCTCCACTTCTATTCAACATCATCCTAGAGGGTCTAATCAGTGCAATAAGGCAAGAAGATGAAATAAAAGAAATACAATTTGGAATGTAAGCAATAAAACTCTTTCAGATGACATGATTGTTTACATTGAAAATCTCAATCTAGAAAAATGCTATTAGATCCAATAAGTGAATTTAACTGGGTTGTAGCATACAAATTCATTATATTAAAATCAACTGTACTTCTGTATACTAGCAATGAATAATTTGAAATTGAAATAAAAACTTTAAAAATGGCTTGCTAAGTTTCTTATAAGGTTAAATACACTTATCACAAGACTTAGCAATCTTACTCCTAGGTTTTACCTTTCCCCTCCTTCCTCCGCCTGTTTGTGTATTTCTTCAAATGAGAGCCAATCTCTGGTGCTAGAGGGCTGCGTTCTAGTCTTGCTTAGCACTTCCTAGCTGCGTAACTGGGCCAGTTACTCAACCTCCTGCATAAAATGAGGAGAACTGCAGGACTTCCTGCACTGGGGAGTTGTGAGGATTAAATGAGTTACTTCAGGTGAAGAGCTCAGAGAAGATTCTGAATATGATGTTACCCAATACATGTTAGTTTTATGGTCACTGCCAGCACACATTAGGATGCACATGTTTGGTGAAATTCAGAGACATTCTTTTTCTAGTATGTCTGCTAAAACACAAACTCCAACCTACCCTTGAAGTCACCTTCTTTTTCAGCACTATGTTATAAAACCATACCAGAGGTAGAAAAATGTATCAATCTTCCAAGCCTTTCATATGTGTGTGTGTGTCTGTCTGTGTGTGTGTGTGTGTGTGTGTGTGTGTGTGTGTGTGTGTGGAGAGAGAGAGAGAGAGAGAGAGAGAGAGACAGAGACAGAGAGAGAGAGGGATTTTTTTTTTGTCTAGGTTGCTCTGGATTCTGTCAAAATGACTTTCATGCTTCTCATAGCCCCCACTAACACTGCAGAAGAGATGAGAGCAAAAATGCAATCAAATCAAATCCAGGTCCACATGGCAGCCCTTCCCATAGATGGTTTTGTTTTTCAAGATCATGAAAATGGCACAGGCTAAGAATTCCCCAGCCCATCCAGAACCAAAATCTAGCATACTTGAGATTCAAAAGCTTGCTCTAAAATGAACTTTAATGTCTTTTATCTTCTACTCTTCCTTTTCATCCCTCCTACCTTCCCATCCTTTCCTTTCCTCTTCCTGTTTCCTTTCTTCTTTCTCCTTCTTATTTCAATCATATAGCTTTGAAAGTTCTGCTTTAGTGCTGTTACTATGGTTTGAATGTATTGAAAACTTAATCCTCAAATTCGTATGTTGATTGGACATGGGGCCTTCTGGAGGTAATTAAGTTTAGATAAGATCATCAGCGTGGGGTCCCCAAAATGGGATGGGTGGCTTTATTAGAAGAGGGAGAAAGACCCGAGCTGACCTGCACATTCTTGCTCTCACCACGCAATGTCCTCCACTGTGTTAGGATGCAGTGAGAAGGCCCTCACTTGATGTCAACCTTAAACTTCCCAGCCTCCAGAACCAGAAGAAATAATTCTTCTTTATAAATCACCCAGTCTAAGGTATTCTGTCATAGGAACAGAAAACAGACTGAGACAATGGTTATTATAAGAAATAAAGCTGGCATGTATTCCCCTCATTCAAAGTACTTCTAGAATGCAGATGTCCACCACCAAAGGGTACTGCGTGTAGGTGCATATGCACAAACACAGACCTCACCATTGCTCAATAGCAGGTACCATGCAAAGCAGAGCAATGAACCATTTCCTCATATGGAAATAAAATACCTAGAGAAACCCAAGCAAAGAGCCCAAAATAGCTCCACTTTATTTTTGAGCACTCTTATGTAGAGCCACTTAGCCATGGCCAGGAATAATTGGTGCCAGGTGCCTTGTAGAGATGCCAGGTTCATGGATTTCTCACTCTCTTTATGGGAGGATGACTTAATAACACATCTTTGTCTGCTGAATGTTTGAATCTTATTTCTGAGATTATACCCAAAGATGGCAACCCTCCTCTGCATGAGTAAATCACCCTGAAAATAGGAAAAAGTCCAGGCAGTCAATGTCTGTCTCAGTTGAAACAATTATAAGTCCACTATGCTCAGAGGTAATACTTTATCATAAAGAATATCAGGGTTTGGTGTGCTGGCTCACGCCTATAATCCCAGCACTTTAAGAGGCCAAGGTGGGTGGATCATGAGGTCAGGAGTTTGAGACCAGCCTGGCCAACATGTGAAATCCCGTCTCTACTAAAAATACAAAAAATTAGCTGGGCGCAGTGGCGGTCGCCTGTAATCCCAGCAACTCGGGAGGCTGAGGCAGAAGAATCGCTTGAAGCCGGAAGGTGGAGGTTGCAATGACCGGAGATTGCACCATTGCACTCCAGCCAGGCAACAGTGCAAGACTCCATCTCAAGAAAAACAAAAACAAAAAAAAACAAACCAAACCAAACCAAAACAAAAAACATCAAAAAAAGAATGTCAGAGCTACATTATTAGTTTGGTGGTTTTCTAACTCATAATTGTAGAACTCTATTTTCCTATAAAACTTTCCCTTGAACCTAAATATATAAAAGAGATAAAAGAGATAAAGTGTGGAGCCACTCTGGTTCTATTAGGGGTTGGGGATCCAAGGCATTGCCCATTGAGCTTCTTCCTTGGCTCCCACTTAAACCACTACTAACCCTCCCCACAAGCTCCTGATGGAGCTCCTCTAACAGTGTAAAGAGTACTGACTGTTATGCTGGTTATTAGTGAATATGTAGTACCCATTACTACGGGCGGGGGGGTACTGCATGATGCCAAAGTGTTAGAGCTGCTGCTGCTGGGACCTGCCACCTCCTGTAGAGCACTAAGTGTCAGCACTAAGTGTCATGCTCTATGACCCTTAGCAAGGCAGCCACTGTTGGGAGAGCGCATGCACCCTGCTCCTCAACAGGAAGCAAACCTCAAATGTAAAGCCATGGAGTGAAATCAGAGACCTCCAGAGTGTTCTCCTTTTCCTGTCAATTCAGTATTTTTGGTTTGGAAAACAAAAAGATTCTGTAACAGGAGCTCTGGTTTGGTTCATAAGCCTGTGCTAATAATAAGAGAACTTGGATAGCCAGGCATCCTACTGTTTTGCTTCTCCACACCCCTTCTTCCTCACCTTTGCCAGGTGCCGCCAGGCCGGGTGGAATGGTGGGCAAGTACTGTAAGAACAGACTCCACCACCCAGTGGCGGAAACTGCCCACCCAGGCCCCTCAGCAGGAAGTTGGCAAACAGGCATCTCATCTCAGAGACAGGACAGTGAGGTGGACAGACGTGTGTGTGTGTGTGTGTGCGTGTGCGCGCGTGTGTGCATGCCCTTGCTTAAATAGCATGATTTTCCTCCCTAATTAAAAAAAATGCAATTTACAAGGAGAATTTATGCCATATAATAAGCATAAAGAAAAAGTCACTATATAGAGATGCATTTTAAAATGCATATCCTTAGATTCTTTCTTTTCTTCCATCCCTCCCCTTTTTTCTCTCTTCCTGTTTTTTCACTTATTTAGTTTTGCCAAAATGGGATCACACTGCTTGTGATCCTCTTTTATTTACTTCACGTATTGTGAACACGTTTTTGTGATAAAGCATAATGTATAATTATTATTGGTTTAGAAGTATCCTTTGTGCTATAACTCAAGTACATTTTTACTTTTTAACATTTGTATTTTCTGCCTTTATAAATCACACTTCTATTACTATTTTGAGTCATAAATCATTGCATATTTCTCTAGGAGGAATTCCTAGAGGTGGAATGGGTAGATATGTAAGAACTGTAGAGATTGGGAATAATCAGAACTATGGAACGGACTCTTCTGTCCTTAAACATTTGCTAATTACCACACCGCACCAGCCCAATCCACATAGGCAGTCAGCAGCAGCTAGTGGTGATCAATGCCCTCTCCATTTATCAAAGAGATAAATGGAATCATCAAATAGGAAATTCATTATTCTAAAGAGTTCATCTAAAATGAGGTAGAGAGAGAATGTGACAAAGTAGAAAAAGCAGGTCCCTCAGAAGAGAAAGGGAAGGGACAGGGCGAAATGGAGATTCTCCAACTCCTCAGGCTTCCCTTTACCTGTCCTTCCCTCGAGGTCTTGTGCATCCGCCCTGATTCCAGGCCTCCTCAGCAGATGGTGCCAGGCAGCACCTTCGGTTCCCTGCCCGGGGAAGGGAACGTGCTAGCGTGACCACAGGATGGATCTCCATTACTTCTTAGCTGATGCGTGTTAAAATCAAGATGACTGTGGTCAGACTTAGTTTTCCACTGAGATTTAATTAACAATTTTTCTGGGTTGTGTTCCCTGGGGCATATTTAGAGTCATGCTCAATGGCTAACTTTTTGGGGAGTTTTCAGCTCTACCATCTTCTTTCCACTTGGACATAGCACATAGCCACAGAAATGTGTAGGGAAACTAGCGCATGAGAAGGAGCCAGCATGTAACTCTGTGACTAGAAGGTCTTTCTATGTACAGGGATTTGGGGAGCAAAGGCCTCCTTTCTGCTCTTCGAGGGGGGTGACTGGTTTTGAGAGGTGGGCTCTGTCGGTGTTGGTAGGCAGTCCACCTTAGCCTCCCTCAAAGGGGCAGTGGAGCAGGCTAATGAGTGTCCTCTGTGAGCTTGAGAGGTGCACATGCATTCACTTAAAGCAAGGTGGGACCCTGCCAATTTGTCCGGATTCATTGCCAGTTGGCAGTAAGATTGAATCTTCCCTGAGGAAAGCCAGAGAGAGCAGAAGGCCCAGCCTGGGCTTCTGGCCTGACCAGCGAACAGTCGCTTTCATGTATGGGGAGGCTGTGTTTCAGCATAGATGGGCCGAGATGGGCCCAGTTTCTTGCAATGCATGGTTTTCTGCCAGGGGCTATAATTTTTTTCCCAGGGAAAATTTCCCATTTGTTTCTTGTGTTTTTAAAGTGTGTATGTGTGTGTTTGCTCTTTGTGCTGTGGGTATGTGTTCAGCAGAAGGAGCTGGCAGAAGCGTGCGCTCCATCTCTCACTTCGCGTGCCTGACCCTGAGACCTTGTGTTCTCCTGAAGCCTCCGCCACGCAATCTCTTCCATCTTCTTCCTGTCTAATGATTTCCCCTGGACTATCCCATGGGCATTTTTATGTCAGTAGATTGGAATGTTTCTCTCCTCACTGGGAAAAGCTCCTTTGGTCTCGGTGAACTCAGACGTGGAGAAAGTCATAAGAATCAGGGAGCCAGCCCCAAATCGCCTCCTATTGTAACTTTCCACAAAAACTGGAGGGGAGGTTTAGAACATCTTCCTGCAGTGTCCAGCAAGAGAATGAGGCAGACTCCCTTTCTCCTGCCAAAGCCACGTGGAGCCAGACTGAACCACAGCATACCTGTGGTGCTTGGAGGCCCAAGTAGAAACTTGAATGCTCAAGTCTGCATTGGCAGCTTCTACTTGCCTGCGTGGATCACTGTTCCTCATGAGACTCTGGAAAAGCAGGACTATCATTCTTGCTTGGCAGATGAAGAAACCAAGCCTCAGGCAGGTAGTCAGTTTCTCAAAGTTACATATGGTAGTGGATGGCAGGGTGGATGTGACAGTCAGTGTTGTTTGATTTTGAGCTGAGTGACACTACAAGGTTGCACCTGGTCATATGGGAGACCTGACCATCCTGAGGACCCTGAAACATCTAGGCCTACCGTTTAAGGCAGTTCATACCCAAAGCAGGGTAATTGGTGATCTGACTTTAGGTGGCACCAGGAAACTCCAACCCTACTTGTGTGAGGTTCCACAATTAACAGTGTCATTCTTTGGTTAATGGAGTGTCTGGAATTAAAATGAGAAGATCTTTGTATATATAATCATTTAAGCAGTCATTTCCATGTAAGTGCAAATTAATTTATCATCTTATTCAATGTAACAGCTAGCTGAGACTTAATTTCGTTTTCCTTTGTGCATTTATTCTTTCAATCAGTATGCATTTAATGAACATTGAGGACAAGATACTATGTGAGTTCAAGGAGGAATAAGACATGCAGTCTGCCTTAAATGAACTTACATGTTAAAAGGGAATCAAAGTTACCATAAAGCAGCATCGAGTAAGGGACATAAGAACAGTACAAATAGAAAACGTCAATTGAGAGCAGGAACTGAGGTGTTTAGGGAGCATCCACTGGGGGAAACAACATATGGGATGAGTCATGATTTCAACTAGAACCCATAGTGGTACAGAGGGCAGGCAGAGAAGGGAGATGAAGGCATTGTGGGAGGGAAGGCAAGGAGCAAAGACATGGGGTGAGAAACTGACATGTTTGTTTAGGGCATTCACATGATTCCATTTAACTTAAGTATAGGGTATGCGGAGGAGAGTAACAGGAAATAAAGATAAAAGGTGTTTTGAGGCCTATTTTTAGAAGACTGTCAGTGCCAGGCTAAGGAGTATGCTGTCTTACCTGGTTGGCAGTAGGAGTCTTTGAAAGTGTGTGAACAGGAGAGCACCATGATTCCACTGTGTGCTAGGAGTCATGGGTCAGAGTTTCCTGGAGGCTGTTTATTTCAGGCAGGAGTAATCAAGGCCTGAGCTTAAATAATAGTGGTAGGAACTGCCAGGAGGGAATGGTGCAGAAGATGGCCTGGTATTGTGATATAATACAAAAATATATCCTTGGTCTTTAGCCCTGGCTCTAGTTCCTTACACAGAGCTCTTAAAACCTTTGGAATTTCCTGAATGATAGAATGAAAGGAGTGTCTTTTGTTATTCATAAGCCCCTTTCAATCATGTCTGAGTAGACGCTGGTGAGATGGCTGAGGGCTGGGGGTCCCTAGTTAGCTTCCAGATGGAGGCTGGTTCCCAGGAAGACCAAGGCAGGATAAGAGAGTTGGAACGTTCAACCCCATTTCCACCCCCAAACCTCTGAAGAAATAGAAGATACAGATTGAGTCAATCGCCAATGGCCAATGATTTAATCAGTCATGCCTATGTAATGAAACCTCCATAAAATTCCCAAACAAGCAATGGGATTTGGAGGGCTTTGTCAGCAAATACCTCGAGGTGTGAAGAGGGCACAGTAGCTTCGTGTCCCTACCTCCATCCCTGGCCCAACTTCCATTTGGTTCTTCCGGAGTTTTAGCTTTTATGATACATAAACAATGGGAAGTAAACTGTTTTTCTGAGTTCTGTGGCTGTTCTAGGAAACCATCAAAGCTGAGGAAGGGGTTGTGGGAACCTCTGACTTTATGACTGGTTGATCAGAAATACAAATCATTTTTCCTTCATACATTTATCATTTCAATCAGTATTCATTTAATGAACTTGTGATTGGTGTCTGAAGTGGGACAGTCTTGTGGGACTGAGGCCTTAATCTGTGGGTCCTGAACTAACTGTGGGTGCCTAGAGTCAGAATGAAATTAAATCACTGGACACCCACTTGGTGTATCGAAAGCTGGAGAACTGGTTGTGGATGTAGCAAAAAACTTACATTTTGGTGCCAGGGTGTTGTGAGTGTGAACAGATTATTACAACAGATGGGCTCTTTTTTTTTCTTTTATATTTCTTTGTTTTTTTCTTCTACATTTTTTCTCTTTAAGCTTTATTTTTGATAAACAATAATTGTATATATTTATGGGGTACATGTGATGTTTTGTTACATGTATATAAGATGGAATGATCAAATCAACACAATTGGGATATCCATCACTTTAAATATTTATTATTTTTTTGGTGAGAACTTTCCAAATCTTCTTTTCTAATTATTTTAAAATATACAGTAAATTATTGTTAACTATAGTTACCCTATTGTGCTACTGAACACTGGATTGTATTCCTTCTATAATATCTAAGTGTGTTTTTGTAGCCATTCCCCCTCCTCACTACCCTCTGAGCCTCTGGTAACCAACATTCTATTTACTATCTCCATGTGATTCATTTATTTAGACTTTACATGTAAGTGAGAACATGTGACATTTGTCTTTCTGTGCCTGGCTTATTGTACTTAACACAATGTCCTCCAGTTTCATCCATGTTGTTGCAAATGGCAGGATTTTGTTCTTTTTTACAGCTAAGTGGTATTCCATTGTGTATATGTATGCGAGATTTTCTTTTTCCATTCATCCTTTGATGGACACTTCAGTTGATTCCGTATCTTGGCTATTATGAATAGTGCTATGGTAAACACGGGAGTGCAAATATTTCTTCAAAATATCTGACTTCCTTTCCTTTGGCTATATATACAGTAGTAGATTGGTGGATCTTATAGTAGTTATATTCTCAATTTTTTTTGAGGGAATGCTATACTGTTTTCCATAATGACTGTATTAATTTACATTTCCACCAACAGTGTATAAGAATTCTTTCCTTACATCCTCATCATCATTCGTTTATTTTTTGTCTTTTTGATAATAGTCATTTTAACTGGAGTGAGATGATGGCAGATGGGCTGTTGTTTAAGAGTAGCTGTGATATGAAAGGGAGAGGGAGACGTTAAAGATGGCCAAGCATCAAGCCTGGGTAAGTTGAAGGTGTGGAAGATTAAGAGGAAGCCCAGGAGAATGAACAGAGATTCATACAAACAAGGACAAGTTGCTCTTCTCATGGAGCTTTTCCTTCTTATACAGCAATTGATAGGGCCCAAGTCCTAGGCAGAGCCCTAATGTGTAGCTTTCCTTCGCTAGTTGTCATTCTCAATGTGGAAAAATTCAGCATCTACTCCATCCCAACCTGAAGGAAGGGCTTTGAGCTCCTCCAGCAATTCTGGACCCTTCCCAGTCAACCCCCTGCCACCTGCCCACCCATACCCCGCCCCCGGCCCCCATCAGGAGTTTCTACTCTTCTGACTTCTATCATCCTAGATTTGTTCTGTCTGGTCTTGAATTTTCATGTGAATGTGATCACACTTTTGTGCGGCTTCACTTGTTTAATATTGTGTTGTTGAGTAGAGTGGTAGCTTCTTTTTTATATTCCCCCCCTTTTTTTTTCTGGGTACTATTCCATTGCAAATACCCTGCCTTCTATTTGTTGATCCTACTACTTGATTAAGATTTGGGTTGTTTTCAGTTTTTGGCTACTATGAACAAATCTGTTAGGGACATTTGCATCTGTGATATTTATAAGACAAATGCATTCATATATCTTTGGTGTTTACCAGGGAGTGGAATTCCTGGGATGTTTTTTCAACTATTTCCCAAGTACCTACTTTGTACCAGGTCCTCTGCTGGGTATTTGGCATTGAATGTAAATGAAACAAATATGGTCTCTGTTCTCATTCATTTTACAAACTTGGGGAAGCTGACATAAAAAAAACAGTCACATTAACTGATAGCAGGAGTGAGTACTCAGGAAAAAAAGGGGGGATATAAGATACACTTTCACAACTGCCAGGGAGAGCCACACTCAGTTTGAGCATCAGCACCCTTCCTGGAGATGTGTGATTAATACCCAACTGCACTGGTAGCCCTTAGAGCACATGTGAGACCTGGGATGGGGTGAGTTTTGTGTGGAGATTGGGAGGAGGGAAGTGAGGAGTTCAGCTTGAGCTGCAAAAGGGCCTGGTCGGCCCATTCCTTCGGTGTATTCTTTGGTCTGGCGTATATTTCTGCCTTGATCTCTGGCTCTGGAGGTGACCGGGATAATTGAGAGCTTATGCCCCACTCCCTGAAGACTGGTTTTGGCACATATACAACCTGCATTTTAATATTATTCCTTATGACTGGAGGCATTTGGAAGGAGTCCTTGCCCCTGGTTTTAAAAGGTGGCATTATTTTATGAACATTTAGACATTGATTAATAAAATTCCGAACCCATTAACTAATGGGGAAATGCCAAACTTTTTTGCGTATCCAAGAAAGTAAATGTAATAAAAACTATCCCAAAAGGTAGGTTAAATTATAGTCTTTGCTTTTTCTCTCCTGATGGTACCACCAGATGTTTTTCAAGTGCAGGACACAGGCCCTTTTTTCCTGTTTTCTCCAGGGAAGGAAGACAGAAAGCTTGGCTCAGCTATGCTAACTCTCAGAAGGAGAAAAAAAGCACTGTGGTAGTACAAGACCTGTTGGGAATTGCCGTGCTGCTGGTTCATAAATCTGAAGACAAGGGAACTAGAGCTCTGCCAATTTCTAACCACTTTTTCCTATTGACCCCAATCCACTCTCCCCAGATCACCATTGGGACGTTAGCTCTGATTCTGAATGCTGGGAACAGTGCTTGTGAAGACCCTGTAATCCCTGGGAGGTTGAAAGGTGGCCATTTGGTTTCTTCTCTGTGGAGAAGGGCAGGGCCTCCCTGCCCATGCAATGCCTCCATTTGAGGACTCGCCTCTCAGGAGCTGAGCCCATGGCTGGCTGGCTGTGTGGTCACTGAAGACTGGAATCAGACCCTCTCCCCCTAAACAGCCTACTCAGGGTTCTATGTTTCTCTTGCAAATGGAGACCTTGATTTCTCACCCTCCCTCAACCCTGATCCAGGTTTTCTGTGTCTGAAAGGAAATAAAGCAGTTATAAAGTTGAGGGACAGGTTATGTCAAATCCTCATGGCCCTGCGGTCACATCCTCTGCTTTTGCCATGATGAGCCATGGAAATGTTTATAACCTGGCTGCAGTTCCTGGGCCTTAGCTCCAAGAGTGGAGCTTTCTCTCCCTCCCACGGCTTCCCCACCTCCCTGCCTTCCCTGACTGATCTAAAAAGCCAACTTGTCATCCGAAATGAAATGCAGAAGTCAGGGAGTCTCTTAAACTTCTCCCTAAGAGGAGTATTCTCCAGTTCCCAAGAAGCGTTCTCTCACATTTTGTTCTGGAACTGGGCGTCAGCATGGTTCAAAAGAAACGGGATGGGGGGCCTAAGAGTGCTGCCCCTCTCCTTCCACAGATCCCACTCCTCTCCAGGATGATGGCATTGTTGCCAGCACAATGTGGAATCTAGGGGGCTGCGGGAGGCCACCCTGTCCCAGGGAAAAGTCAAGCGGGATCCCTCATGGTTGGTGTGGGAACGGCCTCTACATGGGAGGAGATGATGGAGCACAAAGTTTCCATTTTTGTTCCTCTGTATTTATCTTCCTTTTGGGCAGTGCTTCCTGTACCTACTGTCCTGAGAATCACTTTGGAAGCTTAAACAATGATAAAAACACATCGAGCACAAGAGCAGGTCAGGAACCTGGAGGTGGCTGGCAGGAAGATCTGGCTTAATTCAGTTGGCTGGCCTATTTGTGCCACTGTCATGTTTTAGGGCATAATTACATGTTGTGTTAACTATAGTCACAAAAATATACCATTTCGGGTAAAAGCGTTCAGCTGAATCAAAAGACGGCAGGCAAACAAGGATGGAAATGATGTTCATGGGTGGACTTTCCTTGGTCTTCAACTATAAGTGGTATTGCATCCCATTCTTAATTTTTGGCTCTGAATAATGTCCCTCTTAACCTCCCATGTGTGAGGATTTGCTGGTGCCCTGATCCCATAACTTAATATTTGTCCTCTCTTTTTCTTTTGGATTGTGACTGTCTGCTGGAGTTAGTCTGCAATAACATAATTTGTCATTGTCTAACATGCAGTGTTATGTTTGAGTCTTTTGACTGAGCAGAATAAATTAGTGTCCTGTTTTATTAATAGTATAAATTCAGAGGAGTAGGTTTATTTAAAGTGAGAGATAAGCTACATAGCAAGGGAAAAGACTGCAAATGCCACTTGTGAAAGAAGTTGCTTAATTTTCTGCCACTCTCCCATTAGAGCAATTGTCCCCTTGACGGGGATCTACCCACAGGCAATTTTCAAAGTCCTAAGCAAGAAATCCTATCATATTTTCCATATTTCAGACCTTACTTTTCATTTCTGTAGTTTTTAGGGGTAGTGGATAAAATGGCCCTTCTTCACTCAGCATGTGGAGTGCTACAAGCTCCCCTTCTTGAAAACCTCCACCTCCTGCTCAGCCTGTCCTCCAACTCTACTGCTAAAGTTATTTCACACCCTGTCTTTTCTCAGTGCAAATGATCAACTTGATCCCCATCCCTCACAAGGGCTTTCAGTGGCTCTGCAAAGGAAGGCTTGGGGTCTTGCCCTTTGCTCCAAAGGCTAACCCTTTTCTTCCTGATACTGCACTATCTTTTCTGCTCCTAGTCACATTTTCCCCCAAGCGACACCCTAGTGTCTTGGTGTTCTAGCTGTTCTTTCCTCATTCCCACAATGTACAGAAATGCCCCCCCGCCTTTTTTAATGAGGTCCTTCCTAACTGCTTTATAAAACAATGGGTCTTGCTTCTGGAAGTTAAGCAACATGGCTCCTTTGCCACTCATTGCCCCTTGCCTAATAAAAATGTCAATAATAATCACAATGGCTAACACTTATGTAGCATCAATTATGTGCTAATCACAGTCCTAAGCACTTTATATATCAACTGATTTAATCCTGATAAAAGCCCTTCTAAATGGTGTGATGATTGTTTGTATCCAATGGCCTTTGTCACGGTACCCAGATATGTGTTTGAATATTTTACCGAATGTTTCTATGAGGGTGTTTTTGGTTAAGAATAACATTTACATGGGTATACTGAACAAAGCAGGTTGCTCTTCATAATGCAGGTGGGCCAAATCCAATCAGTTGAAGCCCTGAATAGAACACAAGACTGACTTCCCTCAGGCAAAAGGAAATTCTGCCAGGAGATGGCCTTTGGACATCAGGTCTTCCCTGGTCTCCAGTCTTCCAGTCCACCCTGCAGATTTTGGACTTGCTAGCCTCCATAATCACGAGCCAATTCCTTAAATCACTTTATAAACACACACACACACACACACACACACACACACACACACACACACAAACACACAAACTATTGGTTCTGATTCTCTGGAGAACCCTGACTAATACAGGTGGGTATTTTTATGATGATCTAACTTTACAGATGTGATAATGGGGCACAGAGATGTTAGGTAACTTGTCCAAGGCATTATCAGTACCAGTAAGTAGTGCAGTTGGGATTCTGTGTGACTCCTGAGTCCGTGCTCTTAACCATGAGATTAAATACATACTTATGTTCAGACTTATTTGTTCATCAGTCAGCCTCCCTTATCATTTTTGCTGGGTTATTTTATGTTTTCAGTTGTCAGTTTTGAGAAGATAGAATCTGCCCATCTGGCCAATGTACCATGGCAAGGCCTACCCTAGACTTTTGAAAGGAAGTTCAGAAAAGTGCCTAATGAGACTTACTCCTGTGTATCCTTCTAAGATTTTTTTTTCTTTTTTTCTTTTTTTTTTTTTTGAGACGGAGTCTCCCTCTGTCACCAGGCTGGAGTGCAGTAGTGTGATCTTGGCTTACTGCACCCTCCGCCTCCCAGGTTCAAGCAATTCTCCTGCCTTAGCCTCCTGAGTAGCTGGGATTACAGGCATGTGCCACTACACCCAGCTAATTTTTGTGTTTTTAGTAGAGATGGGGTTTCACCATGTTGGCCAGGATGGTCTCAGTCTCTTGACCTCATGATCCTCCTGCCTCAGCCTCCCAAAGTGCTGAAATTACAGGTGTGAGTCACCATACCTGGCTTTTCTAAGATGTTTTATAGTTTTATCTGTTATATGTAAGCCTACAGTCCAATTAGAGTTAATTTTTGTGTATGGTGTGAGGAAGGGGTCTAACCTCATTCTTTTGCATGTGGCTATCTACTTATCCCAGCATTATCTATTCTAGTGTACGGTGCTACTGCACAACCTCCTGTCTCTCTCTCCTGCACTTGTGGTTGGAACTCTGTCTGAATGGTTTTCCCAGGCATTTTCCCGGATGACATCCTCTCATGTGAATTCCATCTTGGCATCTGTTTTCTCCAGGGAGCTGGATTTATAAGTGAGTTTATCAGCTGAAATTAAATTTCATTATATTTAGCATTCCTATAATACTAACATTAAGTATATCCTTTAATACACCAAAAGTGATAAATTGCAATATTTGGTTATTTGGGTTCCTCAATTCTTTTGTGCATTGAGCTTGTTGATTTAAAAAAATCCTATATAACGAATTTGGGCAATAAAATATTTATTTTTTTAAGATAAAAAGGAAAAAAAAAGTTGGATGACACATAAATGGTGCTTACTGTAAAGGCAGTTGATATTCCAGAGTGTCAGCTTCTCAATATCTTCCTTTTAATCTGATCATCATCTCAAGACAAGTGAGTAAAATCCCATAATTTTACCCCTGGACAAAATTTTAGTCAGAAGCTTAGGATTACATCTTGGATTCTCAAATGACATATTTTGGAACAAGAGACTTTCAAAATTTTAGAAGAGTTGGATCTTTAAAGGTCTATACATATATGTTTACTCTCTGTACATTGTATAGCACAGTGCAAACGTGGGTCAGAACCATGTTCTTCTATTCCTAGGGAATCAATCTCCTGTTCCTAGGGAAACAGCACCACTGCAGGAAATGGAGCCATGCCTTGGTGTCTGAGGATGCCCAAGCTGAGAAAATTTCCTCCAGCTCCAAAGACAGCATCTCCTCTCAACCCTGTGGTATAGCCTAATCTCTGGGGCAATGGTGCAGAAGCTGCTTTCCTAAGCTAACTTAGGTTCATGCTTGCTTGCTTGCTTTCATACATTAGCTTAATGGAATTATGTTTCATATAAGCCCTTGATGCAGGCATTTTGTTTCTAAAAATCAGTGAAAGTTTCATGACTTCAACAGCTGTGTTGGGAGTTTTCATCTTGGAGCAGTTTACGTTTTCCACTGGCCTGATGTGGTGATTTTTGCAGACATTTTATTTTATTTTCTGAGGAACGTTCTCAGGACCAGTAGGGTAGAGTGAGCACCCAGTAGCAGCAGACCTCTCTCTCCCTTTCTCTTTGTCCTCACAGACAGACAGACAGACAGACAGACAGACACACACACACACACACACACATACACACACACAGCCCTCCTGTAAGCAGCTCGCCACAGCGCTATTTTCAGACTTTCAGGCTATCAGGCACCAGAGTGTTTAAAGTTTTAATAGGCTTAGAGGTGACTGTAGACTCTACCAACATCTGCATTCATCTGTAATTTATGGCTGCCTCTTATTTAGTTGGTTTAGTAAATTGTACCTAAGAGTATTCTTTGAGACTTGGCAGCCTGGTGTACAGTTTCACGATTCAGCTGTGTTTTTGCCAACTATTTGGCTTTTTTTTTTCTCTTGGATGACATTCTCAAATACTTAATTTGGAGTTTTGGTCTGGAACACACTTTATCAGGCACCTCTTGTGTGCCAAAAGACCCCTTATATTTCTGTTAAGACTAACTTTCCACATGCTAACACATTTCTTTCTAAATTGCTTTTAAAGTCACCATATTTCCAAATAGCAGAAGGTAGAGTGTGGTGGGTTTGGACTATGTCATTCCCGTGGTCTCCCTGTCCCACACTCTCCACCCTTCTTCTCTGGATTTTAGTGAAGGGGAAATTCCTCTGTAAGTGGAGAGGTAAGGGTGATATTGCCCAACCAAACCATAACATGAATGTCTGTTGCAAAAATAAAAAGGCACACTTTCTTATAAGGTAGGTGAGGAAATGTTTTGGCCTTCTTTCATTTGCTCAGCCTGACCATGCCTTAATGATTAAATCAAGGCTATTATGAGTATAATTTATTTCTCTTCCAAGTCTGTCATCATGTGTGTAGATTTGGGATATTATGTTTTCCCACTTTCAGGGGTAAGGTCCATATCTGGCAAACACAGATTTAAGACCGTCGATGAAAAGTCCCTGAGGCAATTTGTTTACAGTTTCGCAGAATAGGATTTTCTAGCTGAATCTGTGACTGACTACTCCTTTTCCTTTCAATAAGCATTATGGAGAACTCAACTTTCCAGAATTGAGTACTCCGCTGTGTTGTTGCCTCTAAACAAGAGAAGGTGTAATTCATCTGCATCATTATTAATACGCTATAATCATGTAATGTTAGAAAAATGTGATCTTAAGACAAAAAATTTGTAAAACAATTACATCCTCCACTCACACCATGAATCTTCCCTTAAGGTCTGAGGAGGAATTAGATGTTAAAATAAATCTTTTAACATTCTTTTTTATGAGGAGAGTAATTAATGTAGCCACTTTAGCTCTTTGTGATGCGGGAATGGTAATTTAGATTTTAAGCTTGAAATGCATACTTTCCTGCACATTTTCCTTGGGGTTCATGTCTTCTTTATCCCATTATGCTTGTGGGCTGACTGAGAAGCATCTGAGGCTGCATGTGCAATCCACTCTGAAACCCACCCCTGTACTGTGTTGCAGGCCCGGGTGCCTGGCCGCTGCGTCCTGGACTTGTCTCCTGATGTAGAGATGTCTGATATAAATACAGTATGTGCACACTGGTGGCTGAGGCATGGACAACGTGTGTCTAGGATCCTTGATTCTTTTTGAATCTGATTTCTCTTCAACATCAGTCCTGAATGGCAGGAGTAGAGACATTGTTATAACAGTATGACAAGGGACATTCAAAGATAGCTGAAGAAGGAATAAATGGAATAGGTACATTTTCCTTTTACTCAGGGACTCCCAGTCCCTAAGCCCATGCCAAGGCTTCTGCCGTCAAATGTGTATCATTTGTAAGACACAAGGCGCTAGAGTCAGCCTCCCTACCTGGTGTAGCCCCTTCCCTCACATCCACAAGCCTTCTAGGGCAGGGGCATGCAACTGGGAGGCTGGTCCCATGGTATTTTTTGTGGCTATAGCTAATACAAACATGTAATTATTTTACTAAAAATACTCACAAACCTCTTTTTCTGCTAGAAAGTAAGGAAGTGCTCAAAAGTTAGTGAAGACCCATCGAAAGGACATAGGAATCAGCTTAAAGGGGCTCCTACTGGCCAATCTGTGTCAATTCAGGTGTAATAATAAATATCAGAATGGATTATAACATATTACATAAAATAGAAATCTATGGGTTCCTACTGGCAGAAGTAAAAAATAAATAGAATAGATTTTAGGGATCTACTACATCTATAGGTATAAAGCCCATAGTTAACAATACTGTGTTGTATACTTAAAAACAATACTGTGTTGTATACTTAAAAATTTGCTAAGGGAGTAGATCTTATGGTAAGTGCTCTTACCACAAAAGAAAAAATATTAAACGAAATGAAGGGGTAGAAGGAACTTTTGGAGGTGGCAGGTAAGTTTATGGCCTTGATTGTGGTGATGGTCACAGCAGTGTATACTTAACTCCTAACTCATCAAGTTGTGTACATTAAATATGTATAGCTTGTTGTATGTCAATCATACCTTAGTAAAATGGTCTTAGAAAAACAAAAACAATATAAATGATCCCTGGATTACCTTATAAATTATAATTGTTAGGATAAAAAAGAGAAAAACCACAATAAGCATGTAAATCACCGAAATATAGATATGCATAAATGAAAATAAAATGCTAATAACAGTTATAGGATCAATAATAATAAAATAATAAAGTAACATGCCATAACTATAGAAGGAATGATGGACTTAGACAATCAACAATGGTTGCTAAAACAGGTGAGTGAAAGTTTGAGGAGGAACAAGATACATTCATGATTTCAGTGTCTCCTTACAAATTACTTATTAAGTATACTGGGAAAAATAATTACAATGGAGAAATCTGGTAGATATCATCTTATCCAAGTGATGAAAATCAATTATCACTCAAAATGAAGCAAACTGGTAGCATGTGCCTCCTGATATGAAGGGCATGGTATCACTCTGTGACATTTTCTGCCAAAAAATGCATAATCTGAATCTAATCATGAAGAAACGGCCATCAATGCCAAATTGAAGAACATCTACAAGGTAACTGGCCAGTCATCTTCCAGAGTGAAGAAGTCAGCAAAAACAAAGGCTGAGGACATGTTTCTGATTGAAGGAGACTAAGGAGACATGATCACCAAATACAACATGTCATCCGAGATTGAATCCTGGACTGGAAAACAATTGGCTCTACAATATATTCTGGGGACTTTTGACAAACATTGAGAATGGACTGTGGATTTGATCATAGATTTGCAAAAATTAAATATCCTGATTTTAAAAATTATGTTGCCGCTATATAAGGAAATGTCCTTCGTTTCTCAATATACAAACTGAAGTATTAAGGGGTAAAGGCACATGATAACTTCAAGTTACTCTTAAATGATTAAAAAAATTCATATATATATATATATATACAATGTCTATATAAATATATAAACATACATAGAACTATGTATACATGCATATCACTGTGTATGTTTATATATGGAGATAGAAAAAGAGAAAATGACAGTGCAAATCGCATAAAATAAACAACTGATAACTCCCGGGGTAAAGGGTATATTGGGTAGGCCTTGTACCATTTTCATAACCTCTCTGTATGTTTGACATCATTTCAAAATAAAAAAGAAAAAAATTCATCAACTTAAACTTGGTTAAACTTGATATCACCAAACGCTTGAGAAACTCAATATTATTTCATACTTGCATTCTACATGACCCTACTGACTATTCTTATCTCTGTCTGCTTAGCAGTTATAGCCAGAGTGCAAATTCATTTCCTCAAATCATAAATATTTAATTTTGTTGTAATTCTGTTATCCACAGTTCATTTTCAATGTTTGTCAAATGTTACCCAAATAAAAATAAGTAAAACAAATGGGAGCATCCTTGGCACATTTGGCCTTTCTTAGTCCCAGCAGTAAGGAAGGAGAAGGCCCCTAGCTCAGGGGAGGGAACGAGTTCTCCCAGCTCCAGGTGTCAAACATGGATGGCAGAGAGGAGGCGATGGGCACCCTCTGGTGGTCTGTGGGCCCTTGAGAAGTGTTTGGTCTAAATTGCCTGGACCAGGGAGGCACAGCAAGGAGGTTGCAATAGTAACCACAACAGCTGTACACTCTCCAGAAAGGACGTGAGGGGCCTTTATCCACATTGCTAGCTGGGTGCTGCTTTGGCAAGGGCAGACAGGCATTCGCCAGGCAATGTGACACATGGACACATGACACATGCTTGCAGATGTTACCTCTAAAACCAGTCAACCAGTCACATTCAAACAGCATTTGTGCCATAATTCAAACAGCAGTTTCACAAAATCACATTATCTTACTTAAAATTTAGCACCTATAAGTATCACTTAATTCAGAGGTTAATCTATTGATCAAAGAGAATGTACATAGCTAAAATGTAATATTAGCTTGGCTTTAGGCCCTGCACTAAAAGATTTTCTGATATTTTCACAACATATTAGTCTCTTATTTTTGTTGAGCAGAAGCAAGAATCACAGTCTAGATCACTGTCAACAGGTCAGTTGTTAATATTGCTATCAGTGTAAGCCAGGGTGAACATCAGCTGTAATCATTTGTTGGAATGGGGGCTGATTGGTAGACCAGGGCACAGGAATGTGAGGGAATATTTTGGGTATCAAGAGATTTTCAAGTGTTCTTGAAAAATAGCTAGTAAATTTCACCTCCTGGAATTTACTAATGTTTTTCTAGTTTGCTTCCTTTCACAAGGGATTCAAAGTGATTTACAATAAGACAGTGTTAGGTGCCTTGGCAGTTAATAATAATTTAGTGGTTTCTCTTTGTCGAGCTCCCAGTATATAGCAGGCACTATGTTATATTGTTTAATTCTCTCTATCACTCTAAGAGATAGGATGATTTTATGAAGAGGATTCAAATCCAGTGCTCTCTGTTTGTCAAACCCGTCAACACTTAACTATGTGCAGGGCAGCCCACTAGAGAAGCAAGTCATGGGGAAGGCCACTGGTGGAGCCCAGAGACGTCTTCTGCACATTAAAACTGTGTCTACTTACCTATGGGAGTGACGTTGATACAGAGCTCATTCGCTGCCGGTTTCCTGCTGCAGACTTAGTCCCTATTGAACTGTCATACCATGCATGGACATTCATCTTATTTTGGCAAGAGCAGTGCATTACAACACATAAATAAGCATTTCTTTTCTTTTCCCTTGGTGTGCAGACATTCCACTGCAAAGGCATCAACAAATCCCAGCATTTCCCAAAATACATTTTTAGATAAACATATAACCTTCAAATCTTGATGGACAGACACTGTAGAAGTAAAAAAATGGGAAATTTAGACATTAAGTAATTAAAATGGAAGAAGAAATGAAAATCAAACTGTGTTAGTTTCTGAGGGCTGCCAGAGCAAAGTACTGTAAACAGGGTAACTTATAACTACAGAAATGTATACTCGCAGAGTTCTGGAAGCTAGAAGTCTACAATCAAGGTATGGGCAGGGCCATGTTCTCTCTGAAGGCTCCAGGATCCTTCCTTGCCTCTTTTTGCTTCTCATAGTTTTAGACAATCCTTGGCGTTCCTTGGCTTGTAGATAATCACCCCAATGTCTGCTTTTGTCTTCACATGGACTTCTTTCTGTGTGTCTGCATTTTCCTCTCCTTGTAAGAACACTAGTCATTGGATTAAGGCCCACCCCAATCCAATATGTCCTTACCTTAATGATATTACATCTGCAGAGTCCCTGTTTCCGAATGAGGTCACATTCACGGGTACATTCACAGGTACTATGTTAAGTTTTCAACATAGGTTTTGAGGGAATACAATTCAACCCACGACACAATCCAATATTTTAACAGAAAAAAAAATATGACCCAAGTTGAATTTAGAGAAAATAGATCTAAGTCCCAGAGGGCAATGATGGCCATTGGTATGCTCTCCATTCATACTTTGGCACCTGCAGTTCAGTCTTTTCTTTTTGATTGCTCTGAATTGAGGTGAGGCAAGGATAAAGATTCCATTGACCTGAGATTGAAAGCAGCAATTAAGTCTGCACTGGCTCAATAATCACGGCTACATATTGGGTTTTCAAAAAAATGCTTTAAGGCATACCTTTAGGCGAAAAAACACATAGCCTTTAGTGCAGTCACTAACACACAGCAGCACCATGTTCCCGGGGTTAGGACTGGAAAGAACAGGAGTCAAGAAGACAAACTTATGTAACTGATCGAATCACCTAACTTGATTATTATGTCAAATTCCAAAATTGATAGGAAAAAGAAAATCTACTTGGGTATAACTCCCAGATATGGCTCCTTACTGTGCTTTTATTAATATTATAACTGCTGGGTATTCATAAATCTATAATGAAACATATCCTTTGGCTATGCCTGGGTGGTGTTAAAAAAAACTGAACATTTTCAAGTTCATTACCAAACCCATGACTGAATTGCTGAATTGTTGATGCAACTCTTTTTGCAATAATTGAATCAAATATGCTATTCAACTACATGTTTGGCATTTGATTTAGGGACAGTCTAAACTCCTCCTTTCGTTCTCTGTTTTCACAACGTATTCCTCTCTTATATTTGAGCAATGTTCCCTGATGCTCATCCACTGTGCATCAGGAAACATTTCTCAAATATAGGAATAAAGATCTAGTGCCACCTACAAATAAATCTGGGACAAATTGTTTATTCACAGGAAATATTTCAGGGACTGACATGAAGCTAACAAATACAGTGTCAATATTTTACCGCAGAGTCTTGTTTAATATATTGAAAACATTCAAACCCAAATGTCAAGAAAACGATTTTACTCTGACTCAAGGGCCAAGGCTTATATTTTAATGTAGTTACTGTTGAATGTTGGTAAATAACTCTCGTTTTTCATAAGGATTGGCTTGGATAGGTCAGGAAAACTCCCCTAACTGCTGCACTGGACAGTGGATGGTAACTTAATTTATCTTTTGGAAGTCAAACAACTCCTCCTTGTTATTAGAGGAGCTAGCTCTAACAATGTGTGGAGTACAGGACATGTCCAAACCATTGGAATTCTGGGCTGGTTTAGATTAAGGGGCTTCCTTTCTTTGTGTTCTTAGAGAGCCTGTTGGAGAACACCTAATTTTTCTCTGTCGCTCATGTCAACACAAGTTGAAAACCTGTCAGAGATTAAGGCAGTCAGTCTCACCTTGAAGAAGAGTTTTTCTGGAATGTTTAATTTTGGGGGTGTGAAAGAGGAAAGGGATTAGCATGTTCTCAAGCACCTCAGCAAGAAGCTGTGTACCCGGGGAGAGTCTCCAGGGAGCGTCCTTAGAAGCAAACAGTGAGAGCTGGGAGCCATGGAGGGCGGCAGGAGAATGGGAAAAGCCCTACACCACCAGGATGCCAAGTAGTTGTGGCTTGATGTGTCCTGCATCTTATTCTCTTTGATTTTTCCAGAAAAAGCTGGCAGTGAGAATAGAACTGCAAACAATGTAGCAGGCCCTTGCCAAGATTTAAATACAGAAGGAACATTCAAAAGGACAGTATCAAATTATCTGCAAAGATGAAGAAAGTAATGACTTACATTCTCCATCCTCTGGCTGGGTGACTCACCAAAGTGGAAAATGAAGCACTTGGAGATTAAAGTTACCCCCAAAAAGAGGGGGAAAGGGATGGGACCTGGAGAAGCCAATCCAGTTACAAGTTAACATGCCACTGGAACATCTGTGATGGGAGGTGGCAGCTAAATGCTTCGTGTCTCTTTGTGTTCTCTAGAATCTTCAGTTAAAGTCCAGCTCTGCCTGAGCATACTTCATCTGGACCACAGACATGTTGAAAAGCACCTACTGCGTACAGGATATCATGTGAGGATACGCAGGTGATAATTGTTGTGCATGCACACTGAGTTAGAACACAGAGTGAAAATAGGTGTCCCTGACCACTCCACTTAAAAAGGCCCCTCTGCAGTCTGTATTTATTTTTGTAATGGTCATATTGAAATATCACTCACACATTATACAATCTACCCACTTGTATTTTGTTATATATGTGTGTTAACTTCTTTAAAATACACGCTTCATGAAGATAACAACCAGGTGTGTTTTGTTCATCAATGGACACCCAGCACCTATCATAACGCACAATGCAGCCACTCAGTAATGATGAGACCGGAAGGGAAGTGCTAGAAAGGGAAGGGTGCGGTCCCTTTAAATGATACTGATGCAAGGAAGGGCATGGTCCCTGGATAGGGCTCCACCCCCAGCCCTGTGCCCATGGACCTACGTGAGGACAGGCATTTTTGTTTTCCTGTCCAAATGTTGCATTTCCCAAGACCACCCTGGCCTGCCACACCCCCATTCTGTGCCTATAAAATGCCCCGAGACCCCAGCAGGCAGACACACAGGCAGCTGGACGTGGGGAGAAGCACATTGGCGGAGGCACACTCGGGCGGCTGGACATCAAGAGGGACGCACTGACAGGCACCAGCGCACCAGCAGGCCACCGACCGGCAGAACTCGGTGGAGTTTGGCTGGAACAGTGTGAGGAGAGCCCGGGCTGCTATGCGGCTTGACTCCAGGGGAAAACCATCTCCCTTCTGGCTTCCACATCTGCTCAGAGCTACTTCCATTCAATAAAACGTTACACTCATGTGTGATCTGATTCTTCCAGTGCACCATGACAAGAGCCCCGGGACAGAAAGCGCTCTGTCCTTGTGATAAGCCAGGGGGTCTAACTGAGCTGACTATCACAAGCCACCTATGGATGGCTAAACTAAAAGAGCACCCTGTAACACATGCTCACGAGGGCTTCAGCTGTAAACACTCACCCCTAGACAGGGCCATGGGGCTCCTTGCCTGTCTGTATGCTCCCCCTAGAGGATTGAGCAGCAGGGCACTGAAGAGTGAGCCACGCCCCCATCGCACACTCTGTGAGGGGAACAAGGGAACTTTTGTTGTTTCAGTAACAATATATTTTTAGTAAATTCATAATTAATTAATGAATAGATAAAAACAAGATGTCTAAGGTTCAGAAATTGGCCTTCATAAACCTCACATTCCTGTGTTTTCCTTCAAAAGTATAGGTGGTATGTTTTAAGGAGATGGGGCCTCACCGTGCAGCCCAGGCTGAACTCCAAGCCCTGGGCTCATGAATCTTTCCACTTCAGCTTCCCGAATAGCTGGGCCTATAGGTCCTTGCTGCCATGCCCAGATAACAGGCCATTTAAAAAATCAATAGGTACCAGAGGAAGAAGAAGGTCCTGGCCAGGTGCGGTGGTTCACACTTGTAATCCCAGCACTTTGGGAGGCCAAGGTGAGTGGATCACTTGAGGTTAGGAGTTCAAGACCAGCCTGAGCAACATGACAAAACCCTGTCTCTACTAAAAATACAAAAATTAGCCAGGTGTGGTGGTGGGCGCCTGTAATCCCAGGTACTCAGGAGGCTGAGGCAGGGGAATCACTTGAACCTGGGAGGCAGAGGTTGCAGTGAGCCAAGATCGTGCCACTGCACTCCGGTCTGGGTGGCAGAGTAAATGAGACTCTGTAAGTAAATAAATAAATAAATGTCCCCATTTGGTAGGAGGAAAACAATATGAATTTGCTCATTCTCCCAACCATTTCTCACTCGCTCATGTGCTACAGTTTGACCCCAAATCTGAGCAGAGGGGACTTTGGTGGGGAAGCCTCTCACCCACTTTGTGGGCTCAGGAAAGCGGAAGAGGTCAGATCATCGTCTCAGAAGGGGTTTGATTTTCTGGTATTTTTACTGTTCATGGTTCAGTTTGAATCAGTTCAATTCAGCAAGGAATCCCTGAGTGAGGCCGATGCTGAGGCCATGAGGAAACAAAAGTATGAGATGCCTCCTTGTCTTTCCAGCTCTCTATCCCAGTGGGACAGCAAAACATATGTCCTTGAACTAGAGCCGAAGAAAAGGCAATGAGACTTGGAGCCAAGCACTCAGGTCAGACTCGATGCAGAAGGAATTCAGAGATAGAAGAGGGGATGGTGCCTGGAAGGTCAGGAAATGCTGTGCTGAGGATTTGGGGCTTGGGCAGCATCCAGGAAAAAAAGGCAAGGCAAAGATGAGAAGGCCTATGCTGCATTCAGGGGACCCTGGGGCACTGGCCCTGCTGCTGTGGAGGGGCCAGGCTGGGGTCAGTGACAGGGGCATTGGGATGGGTGCTGGAGTTCTGTGTACTTGTGCTGAGGGAGGGGGGTTGCAGAAACCCAAATGCTTCTTTGACTTCTACCTCTGTAGGCACCCCCTTCTTCTCTCCTTCCTTTCAGCAACGCTCCCTATCAGGCTGCTTTGATGTTGTTTTTTGTTTTTTTGAGATGATGTCTTGCTCTTTCACCCAGGCTGGAGTGCAGTGGTGCGATCTAGGCTCACTGCAACCTCTGCCTCCTGGGTTCAAGCAATTGTCCTGCCTCAGCTCCCTGAATAGCTGGGATTACAGGAGCCTGCCACCACACCCAGCTAATTTTTGTATTTTTAGTAGAGACAGGGTTTCACCATGTTGCCCAGGCTGGTCTCGAACTCCTGACCTCAGGTGATCCACCTGCCTTGGCCTCCCAAAGTGCTGGGGTTACCGGTGTTGAGCCACGGCGCCTGGCTGCTTTGTTGTTTTTGTTTTGCCCCTTCTATCACGGTGGAGAGAGAAAGAGCCTTGCCACAGAGAGGGATTTCTGTGGAGCAAACTTTGTAAATCATCCAAATCAGTCACTTTCCAGAAAGAAACAATGATAGATTCTGTCTCCTTTTCCCATGAGAAGGAAACAACCCTATAAGCGCTCCGTCATGGGCTTGGCACAAGCCTATCATTTGCATTAAACATCTAAGGCCATTATTGAGTGGCTCTATGCATGCCCTTTAACATTATGCTTGCTTTTCAATCATAGAGCCATTTTGCTCTTTTGGCTAAGGCAAATAAATAGAATCATTATTATTATCAATAAAGGGTACTAGTGTCAGTATTTTAAAAGAGAGAAAGGGACGATTTCATGACAGCATCAGCAGAAGTCTGTGGAAAGACTCAAATCTCAAGGGAGCACTGAATTAGCTTCATGCAACCCCCTGATTCTCACCGTGTCTACCTTGGTGGGCACAGAGAGCTTGTAGTGAATATGGATAAATAATAGAGTTGGTTTTCTTTTCTCAGAAACAACTTGTCATAATATTTAAATCACTTAATATTTTAAATTTGCAAAATGAAGTTCTCTAGATCCTAATGCCAGCTCCTTTCTTTAAGTAGTTTTATTCCCCCTGTCTGTGTAGAAATCTTCATTTGCCTTTTCCTTGCTGACTTTTAAAGGTGTAATAAAAACCTGAGAGGGAGTTTTGGGCACTTAGCTTAATAAAAACTGTTTAAGATGACTTTTTCTTCTTGATCGTAGAGCTTTTTTTCTCTTTTGGCTTTAGCAAAATTGAGAGCAGTGCTGTGCAGATGGTAAGTATAGCAGCTTTGTGAATAAAAGCTGGTCATGGTTAGCCCTCAGATTGTAGCTCTAAGATGCTTTAAGAATGTGTTCTGTGCCCTTCGAGAGCTGTGAAATGAATATGGCCATTTATGAGGCAGTAATAAGAACCTTCAGTGATAGTTTGACTCCGAAGCTAAACTTTAGGGTTGTGAGTTTTTACCAAGCACTCATTCTTTTCCTGGGCATGTGGCTTAAAACAGCTCTTCCTTGGATGAATCCTCCATGTCCTATTTTCCTTCTCAATATGTCTCTGGCTTTGTTCTTGTCATTCCTACTGTTCATTTGCTTTTTTACTGCAACATTTGTGTTTGGTTCATCTTTACCTTCCTATTTTCACTGTTTCTCTTTGATTGGCAATCACTCCTTAGAAAGCCGTCTCAAAGCCAGTCAGCGCTCACTGTCTCCTCCTTATTCTGTTTCTTTTGCTACTTCTCACTCATTTTCTTTTCTTCTTTTCAGTTTTTTAGGCTCCTACCGGTGAAAGGCTTTTCACCACTCTTTTCTTCTCTTCAAGGTAAGTAACTGCTTTTTCTTCTTCCACGCTTTCTTTCATTCCAGAGCAATTCTCTCTGCATAACCTCTATAGATGAGCTTTGTTCGTTGCTGTTTTCTTACCCTCAACCACATCCTCACTCAGCCATGGAAGTACAATCCATTGTTCTTTGTTTCTACCATGTCCTTCTAGGATTCTTACCACAAAATAAGGCTGTTTTATTATGCCATTCTACCTCTTGCTTTGACTATTTTAGATATATTATTTAAGCAGAATTATGTTGTAGCAGTCTTTCTGTGTCTGGCTTATTTCACTTAGCATAATGTCCTCCAGCTTCATTCATGTTGTGGTATTGTGTATATTTGATATACAAAAATCTTCACATATTTAATGTATATAATTTGATGAGTTCAGACATATGCATACACCCATGATACCATCACCAAATCAAAGGTGTATATATATATATCACTCTAAAATTTTCTTGTGTCACTTTGCTTTGTATGTGAGGGCGTGTGTGTGATAAAGACACTTAACGTGAGATCTACCCCCTTAACACATTTTTAAGCGCACAGAATTGTCCTCTTAACTACGAGAACTATGTTGTACAGCAGATTTCTAGATCTTATGCATTTTGCACAACCTGAAATTTTATACCCATTGAATAGCAACTCCCTATTTCCCCCTTTCCCCAGCCCCTAAACAACCACCATTTTACTCTCTGCTTTTTTGAGTTTGACAATTTTAGATATATCACTTCAGTGGAATCATGCCGTATTCGTCCTTCCGTGTCTGGTTTATTTCGCTTAGCATAATGTCTTCCTGGTTCACCCATGTTGTAGCATATGGCAGGATATCCTTCTTTTTTAAAGGCTAAATAATATTCCATTTTATGTATATACCACATTTTCTTTATCCACTCATCTGTTGATGGACATTTGGGTTGTCTCCATATCTTTGCTATTGTGAATTATGCTGCAATGAATCTGAGAGTGCAAATATCTCTTTGAGATCCTGATTTCAGGTTTTGGAGATATATACCCAGGAGTGAAAAGATTCTGCGCAGTGAAGAAAAGTATCAACAAAGTGAGAAGGAAACCCAAAGAATGGGAGAAAATATTTGAAAACCATATATCTGATAAGGGGTTAGTCTCTGAAATATATCTAAGGAACTTCTCCAACAAAATAAGCAAAAAAAGAAAGAGAAAGAAAAGAGAGGAGAAAACCCCCCAAAACCCAAACGACCAGTTTTTAAAATGGATATAATATTTGAATAGGCATTTCCCAAAGAAGAGATACAAATAGCCAGCAGGTTTATGAAAAGGTGCTCAGCACCAATAATCATCAAGGAAATGCAAATCAAAACTGAAAGGAGACATCCCCACACACTTAGGATTTTAGAAGCCTTGCCCACTGTTGGTGAGAATGTAAAATGGCACAGCCACTCTGAAAAACAATATGATGGTTCCTAAAAAAAGTTAAAAATAGAACTATCAAATGATCTAAAGCAGACCTTCTGAATGTGGATCCAAACCTTTGCAGAGGAACTGCCCTCAGTGAGAGCATTGCATTCCTCCCCAAAAACTCATCCTTGGAAAAGACATAGCTATTACCTGCTTTTCAAACCAAACCAAAGATTCAACAACCACAAAACTGCGAATTTTATTTAACTGGTAAATTTGTAAAGCTAATCTCTACCATGGGAACTTTGAATCCCAAGGAACCTTAGTCATCATTCATTTAATCCAGGTGTTTCTGAACTTTTTCTTTTTTAAGTCAAAATCCCTTTTTGATCAAAGAAAATCTGACAGAATCAACTAGGTTGAAGTTCGATTAAAATAGAACTGCCTTGGCCAACTTGCCTGTGCTTCTCCGATAGCCCCACCTCACCCCTGTGGCCTTGAGGGGTTGTCCAACTTTTCCAACTCACAAATGAGGAAACTGAGGCTCAAGATCAAGGAGCTAAAAGCAGAAGGGCTCAGTACTTCACAGTCTTCCTTTTCAAATAAGCAGAAATGTAGGCACCTGCTGACTATAACCAGAGGGTTGACAACTTTGCTTAGCAATGTCAAAAGTAGAGATGCTAAGGTTTAGTATAGCTAAAAGGAGACTGGTTTAAAAGGACTATGCTAGCAACCAGAAGCATTTCATTAGTTTTAAAAATGTGTTTGCATTCTTAGTCTCCAGGAGGAATCCTGGGTTAACATTTAAGACTAGCATCTATTTAAAAGTCATCCAGAAAAGTTTGGACTGATGACTCTTTTTCCTTTCAGTAAATTTTCCCTAATAAGCAAAGGCTTCAGAACAATTCTGTCCACGAGACTTATAAGAAAGGAATTATAGCATCTACATATTTAAAGACTCATCAGTAGGAAAATTTGTTGTGAGCATTTGAAGAATAGGAGCTTCTTCAATCTGGTCCATCCTGTTTTGCTTTTTCTCCTCCCAAGAGTGAAGGCAGCTTCACAGGGGAATCAGACAGAGGACTTCTAAGTAGAATGTGCGGGGAAGGGAAGAGAAACATGGGGTCAAACATCTGCCTTGATTATAACAAGGACTATGCCTATTTATGGACTGTTTTCCAAAAAATTAAGAAAATCTCTTCCACCCCCACCTGAGTTGTTAAATTCAAGATATTTCTCGAATATCTTGAATATCTATCGTATACAATATAGATATTAGGAAGAACACAAAGATTAACCTACATCATACCCTTTTATAGAAAATAACATTTACTGGAAATTAACACAGTTCATCAAAGATAGTAAGTGGAAGGCAACACCCAAAGTCCTGAATCATAGGCAATTGTGGTTCTTGTTTGCCTTTCTATTGTTCTGTTAAGGACCAGAGGAAATTTTTTCCTTTCCTGAGACTTAACTGTTCACACTGTGGAGGGTAAACTAAAGGTGATTCTTGGAGGTAGAAGTGCACCTTCTAACAAGAGTACCAAAATGTCAGGACCTGGGCATTTATTAGGGATAACGTGTGAGTTATTTTAGATGTCTCGATACTCCCAACATGTCAGCTAATGCCAATCTAGTTTTCACTGCCTTAGATAGGATATGGTAAAAAAAAAAAATTAAGAAAGAAAGATCCTTAACCACTTTTATACACAATTGAATGAGTTATTGACTGGAAGTATCTGTAGGCAGAGAATCAATCAAAATACTTAGCAACCACCTGTGTAAAATATGTAGTTGTTTTTACAAAGCTCTTAACTACGCCTTGGAAACCAGAGGGACATTTAATATGCTCACTGGGAGAGGAGATTTTGTGCTGCTAAGAGTAGATATTACAATTTCCACAACAGAGAAAAAAAATATGCACATACACCTGTGAGGCTGAGTGGAAATCACTTACTGGGGCCATAAAACTGCACTTTACAGTCGAACTGTTTACCTTAAGGTCCTGTCAGCTCTGATGTGCCTCCTTAGAGCTGATTCTCCTCTGTGGGTTGGAGTTCTGACTCAGGATGCTCATTTCAGCCTGATGTAATTTAAGCAGCAGTTTCTTCATGTCAGCAGCACTGGAAGCCCCAGGGAGATGTGGATCAGTGATTCACAGAGTGTCAAGAACAAGGAGGTGATGGGGATCTCAAATGTTTACAGAATCACTTTTTGTTCAACATCAGATTAGCCCTACATATTTTTAGTTGTTGGAGAGGATTCTGCTAATAAGCTCCCAGATAAGCATATGCAGTAAACACGCAATAAATGTTTTCCTTGGGAAAAATAATCTTGACTTAAAATGAAACAAGATGGAGTGTGTATGGTTGAGGGAGGATTGGGGTTGGAAGTTGAATTGTATTTTCAAATCCACAAAGAAAGCTTGCTTCATAAATAGTATTAATCTTTTGATGTATACCTTATGTAAGTCTTGCTCATCACATGTTATCTCAGGCATACTGTTTTTCTTTTTTTATTTCAAATTTTATTTTAGTTCAGGGGATAAATGTGTGGGTTTGATGCTGAGGTTTGGGGTACAATTGATCCTGTCACCCAGGTAGTGTATATATAGTACCTGATAGGCCATTTTTCCATCCTTAGTTCTCTCCTTCTCTCTTCCATCTAGTAGTTTCCAGTGTCCATTGTTGCCATCTTTATGTCTATGAATACCCAATAATTAGCTCCCACTTATAGGAGAGAATATGCAGTATTTGGTTTTCTGTTCCTGCACTAATTTGCTTAAGATAATGGCCTCTGGCTGCAACAATGTTGCTGCAAAGGGGATAATTTTATTCTTTTTTTTTATTGTAGTTTAGGTTCTGAGGTACATGTGCAGATCTTGCCGGATTGTTGCATAGGTTCATACATGGCAAGGTGGTTTACCACCTTCATCCCCCATCACCTGTATCTGGTATTTCTCCGCACATTATTGCTCTCTACCCTCCCCACTCCCCGCTGTCCCTCCCATAGCCCCCCGAGCTGACTGCAGTGTGTGTGATGCTCCCCTCCCGGTGTCCACATGTTCTCATTGTTCAACATCTGGCTATGAGTGAGAACATGCCGTGTTTGGTTTTTTGTTCTTGTGTCAATTTGCTGAGAATGATGGTTTCCAGATTCATCCATGTCCCTATGAAGGACACAAACTCATTGCTTTTTATGGCTGCATAATATTCAATGGTGTATATGTGCCACATTTTCTTTATCCAGTCTATCATTGATGGACATTTGGGTTGGTTCCAAGTCTTTGCTATTGTAAACAGCGCCGCAATGAACATACAAGTGCATGTGTCTTTATAATAGAACAATTTATAATTCTTTGAGTATATACCCAGTAATGGGATTGCTGGGTCAAATGGTATTTTATTTCTAGTTTCTTTAGGAATCACCACACTATCTTCTACAATGGTTGCACTAATTTACAGTCCCACCAATAGTGTAAAAGTGTTGCTATTTCTCCACATCCTCTCCAGCATCTGTTGTCTCCAGATTTTTTAATGATCACCATTCTAACTAGGGTGAGATGGTATCTCAATGTGGTTTTGATTTGCATTTCTCTAATGACCAGTGATGATGAGAATTTTTTCATATGTTTGTTGGCCTCATATATGTCTTCTTTTGAAAAGTGTCTGTTCATGTCCTTCACCCACTATTGAATGGGTTTGTTTGCTTTTTTTCTTGTAAATCTGTTTTAGTTCTTTGTAGATTCTGGATATTAGCCCTTTGTCAGATGGATAGATTGTAAAAAATGTTTTCCATTCTGTTGGTTGCTGGTTCACTCTAGTGATTTTTTTTTTTTTTTTTTTTTTTTTTTTTTTTTTTTTGCTGTGCAG